>NC_047139.1:4129563-4387063 GCF_009829125.3 Periophthalmus magnuspinnatus | reverse complement strand
AAAACAGTGAGGTTCAGATCTGAGCCAAAGCGGGAAAAATGGTTTAAGACGGGAGTTAAAGAGGGAATTTTGTTAGGAAACACAATCCTAACCTTGAACAGGAATGGAGGCCTCTGACAGTTGATGATTTTATATTTTTCTTTTACTACGCATCAGACCTGGACGACTGAGGGATTACACAGATACTTAAGTGATTTGTGTCTATAATGAGCCATCAAAGTTATTTATTCAACCCTCTACAGCTCAAATCTCATCATACTGCAATAAAATAAAATAAAATAAAATAAAATAAAATAAAATAAAATAAAATAAAATAAAATAAAATAAAATAAAATAAAATAAAATAAAATAAAATAAAATAAAATAAAATAAAATAAAATAAAATAAAAAAATAAAAATAAAAATAAAAATATCCCATTACTCCATGGAAAAAGTCCCCCAAAAATATCGTTCCGTTGGATCATGCATTGAGCGATAAGTCGATACAGTTTTTATTGTGACAGGCTCAGGCATTAAGCTCTTTATAAACATGAAGACAAGCAGGTGACGCTACCAGGTCAAATCTGTGGAGAGGCAAGCCTGTACGTAATTAATCACATTGGACGTTTAGACACCCCCTTCGATACCACTTTATAACTACATCTAAATTAGCGTTAATAAAGGGAGTTAGGGTCATAGACTGTATAAAAATGTCAACTAAGTGAGTGTGACGTCGCCCACAGTTCAGCTCCAGGTTACAGCACTTAAAGGGGTGAGTTTGGTGCAGAGTTCACACTTGGAACTCTGACCGCGAGTATCATAGCAACCAAAGAGCCAATCTGGAGCGAGGCTGTTGAAGGTAACGCCCTTTCCCGACCCTGCTATTGCGCTATTGTTCTCTGTGTTTTTGGGTCTGAGGATGGAGTTATTGTCTTTCCAAACAAAAATTGAATCTTTAACTCTCCTCTCAAACCATTTCTTTTCTCTGGCTCAGATCTGAACTTCACTACCTTCAGAGGAGTCGTTAGTGTCTTTGAGATGGAGATGTACAGCAGACTGGGGTCCTGAGCTGCTCTCACGTCGGTGTCGGTTCATTCTCTCATGGAGTGTTTAGTTTCTCCAGTGTAACTCTCACTGAATGGAGTCGACACATTACTTTGTTTGTGTCTCGGGGTTTTGTCCTTTGTGTGAACCAGTTTCTGTCTTAAAGTGTTTGTAGGTTTAAAATAGACCGGAATCTCAAACTGTCTGAAAATAGTTACGTCTTTCCTTCTAGGTTCAGATTCCCTGTTGTCCTCTTTTTCTGTTTTTTATCTCTCTTTGTTCTATCGAAGGCCCATTTTTGTAATTAATGGGGAAAACTCTTGCTTGGATCTTGCTCTCAAACGGGAGAATGACATAATCACATTTAGAATCTGAAAAGTACCAGTCGTGCCCGTTAACGTTGGCCCGGACACAGACTTCAAACTTCAAACTTCCTCTGACCTGGAAGTAACTCATGAGTGAAGGAATAACCTCTGAGTGACAGCAGAGAGCGTGACAATCAGGGCGTGTCCAGGGTCTATTTCACACAAACACACGTCCTTTTTTAGGCATCGTGGTTAAACCGTCTGAGTAAACTTCACCCCAGTCGTCTTGTGATTGCTCCAAACGTAATCGAAAGCCTAAGTTTAATTGTGTAACGCTCTGGAACAGTAAAAACGCTTCATTTTCTTTGTGCACGTGCAGGTTCTGTTGCAGATTGACAGCACTGTGCCACGCAAAAAAAAACATCTTCAGATCTAAATTTGTAAGTCGGCTGCAGGGAGACGAGGCGTGGTTCTGCTCTGTCACTCGTGCACTACTCCCTACTCAGATTTGGATTTCCATATTGGATGTTTTGCATGAATACATATCGAATAGCGTGTCTTCTAACAAAACAGAGAATGTCGTATAAGCAGTTGTCTAATATAATGTTGTTCATGTAAGAATTCCTGCTTAAAAGTGAGATAAAAGATACAAAAATGATCTCAGGATATGAAATTTGACTGCAGCAAATGAGAAAGTGCACTAAAGAAATGGAAAATGTATAAGTCTGTATTAAAAAAGTCAAGTATATGAGGTGCTGTGTTGTTGTTTTTGTGCTATTTTAGCTTAATTTGAGTAAAAACATGTCATAATAAGAGCCCAGAGATGCAGGTGCACACTTACGCACAGCAATAGAGACTAGAAAGTTCCAAGTGCGGCTAAATCTGGTACAAATCATGTCTTCTTTTGTAAGATTAATGGTGGTTCCTGACACAAAAAGAAGAAACAAACAAAAGAAAGTCCTTACCCTTTGCTCTCCCAGATTCTGCAGCGCCTCTTTATCTCGTCTGCTCCTGCTCACGACGCTCCTGGTCTCTATACTCCTCTCCAGCGCCCTTTCCAGACTCCTCTCCGCGCGTTTCTCCGCACGCCTTTCCAAACCCGGAGAGCTCCATCCCTCGGAGCCCGGGCTGCGCGCCTGGAGCCCGCTCTCTTTACGCACAGACCTCGGCGTGCTCTGACCCACACTCAGCGCGTCAAAGTCGATGCTCTTCCCGTCGAACGCGTCCTGTACGCTGCAGAACAAGCCTCCGTACTTCTGCCGCGGGATCTGGTCCGCGGTGCCCGGTCTGGCGAGGTACACGGGCAGGTCGTGTTCGTCCGCGATGTCCCGGTTCGCCCTGCGCTCTGCCATCGCGCGCACTGCTGCTGAAGAGAAAGAGACTGAGGTGGAGAGATGGAGACTGCAGAGTGCGCACACAGAGACACTGAGCTGGCACTGCGCTGGGCTCCTACAGCGACAGGAACAAGCTCAGAAGTGTCGTTTCTGTCATTTTAAAACTTGTACAGGAGCTTGTTGTTGAGCTTTGGAGGATTCAGTGATTAGACTAATTAGTGGCATTAGTTCCTAGTTAAAAATGAGATCAAAGTTGGCTTAAATTGTTCCCTAAATGGCTTCTGGATTGTTCATGAGTCAATTAGAAGCTGTAGTGGAGCTGTCCCTTCAGCACCGGGTCTGCACAGGTAAGAAAATGTCAAACTCCCTCTGTCTCCCAAGACTCGAGCTCTTTCATGGCTTTATTCATTTATTTTATTTTTGTTTTTACACTAATCAGGTCCCAATCACTCCAAAAAACAAAGAATTATCTCTTTACATTATGAGGAAAAATGTTCTATGTTGTAATTATGTTGATAGAACACAATAAAGTCACATTTGAATAATTTGCAAAAATGATTTATTAAAAAAACAAACAAATATTTATTAATAATGTGTCTCATGTGAAGAGCTGCTGACAGGAGCAGGAGACATGAGCCTTTAACAAAGTCCATCTGGAATCTAAATTATAATGTGTTAAACTCTTCTGTCATCACTAGGTGGCAGTATAATGTCCTCATATGTGGACACCAGGACTGTGTAGAGAAAAAAATGTGTCCTGTGGCCTAGACAATCCAAAATGTGTTGTCCACATATGAGGACACCAAGACCTAAAGTCTGAGAGTTTTTCCATCATTTGTAGGCTTAATAGTGCATTAGCATTAACACTGATGCGTCTCAGTTATTTTATTTTTTATTTTTTAATTATTTTATTTTACTTTATTTTTTTTTATTTTACTTTATTTTTTATTATTATTTTATTTTACTTTATTTTTATGTATTTATTTATTTTCATTTTACTTTATTTTTATTATTTATTTATTTTTATTCATTTATTTTATTTTTTATTTTTTATTTTACTTTTTTAAATTTTACTTTATTTTTATGTATTTATTTATTTTATTTATTTATTTTCATTTTACTTTATTTTTATTATTTATTTATTTTTTATTCATTTATTTTATTTATTTTTATTTTATTTTATTTTATTTATTTATTTATTTATTTTATGAAAAAGACAAAACAAAACATTTTCTTCATTAATTACAACCACAAAATGATTGTGCTGAAGCTGTGTGTTTATGTAACTCCACAAAACAGTCACATAACAGACTCCATTTACTTTAATCAGTGTCTTAAACACAGACATGACTCACATAAACCTGGAGCAGAGTAAATGTTTGGATCAGTTCATGTTTTAAAGGTTTTTTAAATTTAGACAGAGTTTTAATTCACTTAAATTCATCACTGAGCTCATTCCAAAGTCTTATTCCTCAAACAAACACATCTTCACCTCAGATCAGCTTTTATTTTAGATTCAAACTGAAGCAAAACCTCTTAAATTATAACGACTATTTCTTCATTTAAAGAAGGACTGATGCCTACGGGAAAATCATTGTTCACAACACAAAAAATATTATATTAGAGTCTATTTTTAGTTTATATTTAAGTCTTTTTTTTAAATTATTTTAAGCTATTTATCTATTTTTTATTGCATGTACCATTTTCCTTCTGTTCTTTAACTGTGCGGTGCAACACTGGAATTTCCCCACTGTGGGACTAATAAAGGCAGATCTTAGAGCCAACCTGAAGATGTGTCCTTAGGCAATACACTTCACCACCTTTATCTAGATCACATGTGTCAAACTCAAGGCCCGGGGGCCAAATGCGGCTCGCCACGTCGTTTTATCTGGCCCGCGAGAAGATAAATTAAAAGGCGTGGCTGTCATTTTAAAATAAGTCTGTGCTGCTTTAATGTTTGCACTGACAATAAACTAATGAGATTTTCCCAACAAGTGGAACTGACAAATATTTGCAAATAATTGTCACAAAATGTTCATGAAGAGGAAAATTGTCGCCGTGGAAGGACGTCGACGTTTTGACACCAAACACAGAGCTAAGTACACAAAAGTGAGTCTGCAAGAAAAACAACTGTCCAATAATTAAAAGGCTGTAAAAGGCCGAATTTGACACAGAGCTGAAGGTTCTGACCAGATACACACTTTTAAAAATGTCAGTTTATCACAGAAACCGTCATTTAACAAGTTAAAAAGTAATTACATTTATTTTACACGACATTCAGTTACATTTAGTGACATTTATCCGGCCGCACAGTCACATCTGGCCCTTGATGGCGGCCATTTTGCTGATGTGGCCCTCGGTGAAAATGAGTTTGACGCCCCTGGTCTAGAATAATGACCATAGGGTAAAACTTTGAGACTGTTTCGAGACTGTAAAGCAGATTATAAGAGTAAAGGTTTTGTTATTATGATAAAGGTTAAGAGTCGATATCATCAGTGTCTGTAGTTACTTCACGGACAGAGAAAAACAGAAAGATAAAAAGACGAGAGGAGGATTTGCCTCAGGTACGTTTAACACCAGATCACATGACTGCGTGAGCCTGAGGTCGAGCTGCAACACAACGAGACGGGAAAGACGGCGTTTCAGCTGTTTCGCTTCAGAAAAATGGACCACACTGCAAAGAAATACAAAAGTGGAGACTTTGGTGCCACAATCGCACTTTAATAACCCGCTAACAAACTTTTATCCACGCACTGCTCCTGTTTTTAATGTTTTATATCAGGGGGGTCCAACGTATTTTCACCGAGGGCCACATCAGCAAAATGGCTCCTCTCAAAGCGCCAGATGTAAAATAAATCTAAACTACTTTTTTTAACTTTTTAATGAACTGTTTCTGTGTTTATTACTATTTCAAGTTACAAATATTGCCGTGTCTCGATAAAATGAAATATTAAGACCATCGTACCTTTTAATTTACCCTGTCGAGGACCACATAAAATGATGTGGAGGGCCGCATTTCGCCCACGGGCCTTGAGTTTGACACATGTTTTATATGGACATCAACCAAGAGCAGAAAACAACACGTCTGTAGTCACTTCACTCATGGACAGAGACACTTTAACAGAAAATATTAAGGATGTGCAGGGGCGTTGACTGAAATGTTGGGGTCCTGGGGCGATGAACCTCACATGGGCCCCCCTAATACAAATAAATAGCAAGAGAGTCCAATTCTGGGCCCCCTAACACCCTTTATCCCCCCCTGGTTGGGACATGCTGCAGAAAATACGATAAAATGTATTGGCATCGCATCGTTTTAGTAAAATCAAAATGAATTCATGGGATTATCGTCGTCACTGACACGTTCTTTGCTGAGACGTGTTTTACTTTTGCTCACGAGGGAGGCCCCGGGTGATCACTGCGTTTGCACAAATGAGACACGTGTCCGGAGAGTCAGCATGAGGAGACTGTGCATGTACAGGTTTTACAGGATAGACTGAAAGAAAAAAGAGATAAAGAGACAGAGGGAAGAGAGAGGAAGAGCTGCTGAGTCAACGACACGACACAACATCACATCTGCAGTTTGGACGTGACACTCGCATCATGACACTGGAGTTTCAGCTTTGTTTAGCGCCGGACAACTTTACTTTTGCTTTTCAGGACTAAGCAAATATTAAAAAATAAATAAATAAATAAATAAAAAATATAAAAATTAAATAAAACTTGAATTTAATTAAATAAAAAAAATCAAATAAAAATTTAAATTATAATTAAATACAAAAATTAAATAAAAAATAAAAATATTAAAATGCAAGTAAAACACATCCGGAAACTCGTTATGTCTAGACGAAAAGCTACAGAATTACAGCATTAATTAGGATTTCTTCTATGTTAAATTACATTCTGTGTTTAAGGTTCTATATTTTACGTAAAACTGACACATGACACAGCGTCGTTTGCCTCCTGCTCCAACATGTCCCTGATTTTGTGTAAGTTTATCTAATGTTCTGTACGTGTTCTTCTCGTGTGAATGCTCTGGGTGTTCTTAGGTCGTTTACCTCCAGCTCCAGGATCCTGAACTCTAACAGTTCATTCTGGTCCCTCGAGTCCTGAAGCTCCTGTTCTACTCGACTGCATTCGGACTCGGCTTTGTCCAGGTAAAAAAGAGACAGAAAATCAGCGTTTAAACAAGACAAGTTATGATTTTTTGCTGTTTCCTATTAATAAACTATAATTATTTTACATTTTGTTCACTGAAAACGGCTTAAATTCGTCACACACTACAGGATTTTTCAGTCTTAAATGTCCTATATTACACAAAACTGACTCTTGTTAGCTTTAATCCATGTTATAATGCTGTTACCTCTTCAAAAACATGCTTTATTATTAGTCCGTAACATCTCCAAAGCTCAAAACGCTCTGTTCCACCTTGTGATGTCATAAAGTGGTAGTTTTCAAGTTAACAGCTCCCTTTTTTTTTTTTTTTTAACCTTTTATTCAGTATAAATTGGCAATTCCAGAGTTGAAATGATCCAAATGATTCTAGAAATGAAGGTGTGTGGAGTTTAAAAACACAGTGGAGCACTTCCTGTATCACCACATGATGACATCACAAGGTGGAACAGAGTGTTTTCTCAGAGTAAATATGCAGATTTGTGTGTTAAACGTGTGTGAATGAAACAAAACCCAACTCCAGGTCTGTTTGTGACGAGGAAACGACATAAGAACGGATCAGAAAACAGCGTAAAATGAGCTTTTTAAATAAAAACGCTGCAAAAATACATTTCTTTCCTGTTACAGTTTATCGTTCATGACAGATATTATTGCTACTTGCAGACTCGCTGACAGTCTCGAAAGCCTCGGAGCTTAAGTGACAAGGCAGTATTCTCAAAAGAGGATTTGCCAAAACTGTAAAACCACATCCACCAGTTCAATATGGTAAGTAGCTCCATTTCTCACTGCTGCAGGATTTTGGCTCCGTGAGAACCACAAAGGGGCAAGCTGACATACTCACAGCTTACTGCAGTCTATCCATGCGTTTATTTGGGAAATTATTCACAAACTGGTTCAGGTTGGCTTCCAAAATATGCAAAACTATAACATAACTGACGATTTCTTTTGTAATTAAACGCGTATTTCCAGAAGAGCAGCGTTTTGAGCTGTTGAAACTGTCAGGTATGAAACAAACTGAACCTTGGTCTGAGAAAAAAAGAATCTATAAAAGTAAATTAGTGGAAAAAAACAGATGAACGTCATTGGAGCAGAACAGGAGCAGCTCAAATCGGCCATTTTGGATCAGCGTGAAAGAAAGAAACACGTTAAGGACTGAGACGGAGCAAATATTATCATTTTATTATAGAAACTAATATTGTATCCCCATAAATTGCAGAAAAGAACGTGTTAAATCCGCGTTTCTGTCTGTACTGGATTGTGAGGATGTGGTTTTCCTGCAGACGTCAGTTTTTAATGTTTTATATGGACTTATATACTTGTTTGATTTGTTTATTTTTAGTTTTGTGTTGTATGTTGAGCAGCGCGTCCATGAAAAAGAGAATCCACGTGATCTCGTCGGGTTCCCCTGTGTAAACGAAGATAAGGAAAAAAAAGAACTATCACAGCAACAGAGGACGACAAACATCATCGCCGGACGAAGGAGCCGATTGAAATACAGTGGTCCCTCGTTTATCGCTTTATTTTTTAGTTATTCTCTATGTTTTTGTCTGTAAAACCCCTCACCACTCACTTTATACACTTTTCTCACACAGGCGTTAACATTTTCTCACATTTCTCTCTCGTTTAAACTCTCTCAAAGTTCAAACCTTCGTAGGCGTCTTTGTCGGTGCAGAACGTTTCATCGACATTGTGGGTTTTGTCGAGGAGAAAACAAATTGCAAACGTACAGCACTTCAGAGTCACACTGAGATCCAACGTTTATGTGAATTTGTCTGAACAGCGCGACTGTGAAAGGTGACTGTACGGAACTTGGGTCTCTCTCTCATCTCTCTCTCGTCTCTCTCTTGTCTCGTCTCTCGTCTTTCTCTCGTCTCTCTCGTCTTTCTCTCGTTTCTCTCTTGTCTCATCTCTCTCATCTTTCTCTCATCTCTCTCTTGTCTCTTGTCTCATCTTTCTCTTGTCTCGTCTTTCTCTCATCTCTCTCGTCTCTTGTCTCGTCTTTCTCTCATCTCTCTCTTGTCTCGTCTCTCTCTCTCGTCTTTCTCTCGTCTCTCTCTCTTGTCTCTCATCTCTATCGTTTCATCGACATTGTGGGTTTTGTTGGGGAGAAAACAAATTGCAAACGTACAGCACTTCAGAGTCACACTGCGATCCAACGTTTATGTAAATTTGTCTGAACACATTCTGTACTGGACAGGAGACACGGCACGGAGGAGACTGATGGACAATGGTCTACAGTCCAACAGCCAATCAGGACGCACGACACAATGGTCTACAGTCCAACAGCCAATCAGGACAAAGAACACAACGCACGTTCAGACGGTGTAAAAAACATGTAAAATTGCACGGGAAAAAAAACCCCACTAAACAGCGAGACCACGAAAGGTGAACCGTGATATAGTGAGGGACAACTGTATGGAAACGTGCCCACGGGACTTTAAACCAGGATGAGGGGGCTTTATTCACTCTCACACACCCGGGATACTGTCCTGAAGAAGTCGGACTGCAGATGGCGCCAAAATCGGTTTAAATCATCTGACAGGACACGTCACAGCAATGTCACGTGACCAGGTCTGAAATCAAATGAAACCTTTATCTGAAAAAAGAAGAAAGAAACATCTAAATAAAACAAGTATTTACATGTATAGTATTGTTTATTTTGGGATTTGTGGACAGTAGCAAAGTTATTTTTTTTGCTTTTTTAAATGTATTTATTTCAAGATTAATAGATTAATTAACGCACGTATCCAGTCCACTTAATGAACATTTCACATATTTTTTTCCTTATTTAACCTCGAAAAGGAGTGGGAAGAAGAAAACTTATTAAATACAACCTCTGTCTTCCTTTACGATATCAATATCCAGATAATATTCTTAGAAATGCGTCGCCAAACACGAGCGAACGAACTGCGTGACGAGAACATTGTGACAGAAACAAGACGCGAGTTGAATGTTACGTGAACAAAACAACATTTAAAACACGAACAACTTGAACCACGAACGTAAGGCCGAATAAACTTAAGATTGCATTGATTTACGGGGGTTTCTATCGCTCAAAACACGACATGTTTATTCAAAAATCGATGGCCCCAGACGATCCTACATCTGAATATTAATTATAAATGGAATCTATGGCAGACGGGAAACTATATGTCTCCTCTTTTCACTGAGCTGCTGGGACAGGGCATACAAAGAGGGGCTGTCGTGAGCTCGTCCCAGTCGTCTCGCAGCGAATAGAAGCCTGAAGAAGTGGGTAAATAGGCCACATTTGCAGAGGCAGCCAGGGTTAGCTCAGATCCAGAGGGGCGGGTGGTTTAATTTGGTCGGACGGGTCTTTGAAATAGAAACATCCTATGAAACTGACGTACGGAAGTTGGTTTCTTGTGTTGTTTTTAGCCTATTTGCATCTGGTACAATCACTCCAAAAGCGTGTAAATATATCTATGTAATTCTTACTATACTTAAAGCTGCGCTGCGTAGCTTTTCAGATGGACAGTTCATCGCCAAATGTTATTGTTTGGCTGGATTTCTCCATTTTATAGCATTAAACGTATATGAATTCATCAGTTACATGAGATTGTACGGGTAAAAACACTTTGAAAACAACCGAAAGCTGGGAAAATACTCAAAGTGGGCTCGCCTCTCCACAGATCTGACCTGTAACTTTACAACTGTCATTAATCTAACTGCATTATAAATCTTTGAAAATGGGTGGCAAACATATTCATCCATCAATTCGTCAGTTTCAGAAGATTGTACGGCTTAAAACTAAACTCGAAAGCTGGGAAAATACTGGAAATGAGCTCGCTTCTCCACAGATCAGACCTGTACCTTTACAACTGTCATTAATCTAACTGCAACATAAATCTTGAGAGTTGCGTGGTGAACATATCCATGTATCAATTCGTCAGTTTGAGGAGATTGTACGGATAAAAACACCTCGAAAACGATCTTGAAACTAAACCGAAAGCTGGGAAAATACTCAAAGTGGGCTCGCCTCTCCACAGATCTGACCTGTAACTTTACAACTGTCATTAATCAAACTTGACAGATGGATATGTTTACCACCCAACTCTCAATTAATCAGTTTCAGGAGACTGTACGGCCAAAAACACCTCGAAAACATTCTTGAAACTAAATTGAAAGCTGGGAAAATACTGAAAATGAGCTCACCTCTCCACAGATCAGACCTGTACCTTTACAACTGTCATTAATCTAACTGCAACATAAATCTTTGAAAAAGGGTGTCAAACATATTCATCCATCAATTCGTCAGTTTCAGAAGATTGTACGGCTAAAAACGGCTTAAAACTAAACTCGAAAGCTGGGAAAATACTGGAAATGAGCTCGCCTCTCCACAGATCTGACCTATAACTGACTTAAAACTGTCATCAATCTAACTACAACATAAATCTCGTCCATTTCCGCTCTGTTACGCGTGTTTTTATCCCGTTATTCACATTCGCTCTACGCATCTTTCCTGCTCGTCTCATGAAAACGTCATTGCGTCGCCTGAATGTTCCGCGGTACGGCATTAAAGCGACGTAATGACCCTTTAATCGTGTTTAGGGCTTGAGGTCGCTGTTCTCCGCAGCTGCATCCGGCCGCGTTAGCTCCAGACCAGCTGCTGTTCAAACGAGATTATCCTGAGGGAGTCGCTCTTCTTCCTGTGGTTTCCCTTCAGCACCAAACACTGGAGCCTCAGATGAATTAGGTCATGATTTATTTTTATTTTTTATGAATTTAAACCAATAAAAGCTGTGGATCATAGTCAAATCTGGTGGTTTAGCACAATTTTTAGATACCGCATAGTATTTTGTTTTGTAATTACTAAAAAAGCTGGATTTTTCCCCCATTTATTTGCGCAAAATTCGTTTTACCGAGGGACAAAATATAAATAAGTAGGAGGCAAACTACAGCTCTCTGTGGTATATTGTGGAAAAATAATACATATTTACAACAATTAACGGTGCTCAACTTAAAGAAAAGGAAAAAAAATTAAGAAAATAAGAAAAAACCCACGTGTACACAGCTACCTGATTCTCCCTGAAAGACTGAAAAAGACTGAAAGACCTTCCCCATGTAAAAAAAACATTTACTTCTCACGTGCGGTAGGTACAACGTTCGTAGGATTTTATACTACACTTCAGACTTTTGAGCGTCTGAATCCCTTTAACTCAAAAAAGTGTTTAAAATAAAACTATAAATACTTAAACATTGAAACAAATACACAAAGTCAACAAAAAAAACAAAAAAAAAGGACAGAAATGGGGGTCATCCATGCCTCATCTATAACTCCATCCTCAGACCCAAAGGAAACAAAGGAAACAAAGAGAACAATAAAGCTTTAAAAATGGCCGACATAGGACACGCCCCCTCTGTGTCTGGACCGTGCGGAGATTCAGGTAAGAACTGAACTGAATTGACTACATTTAACCAAATAAAACATCTTTAAAGTAACTGAAAGGTTAAACAAAAAAAAAAACCAAAAAAAAAAACAACAAAAAACAAAAAGGATAGTTATGATTAGTTGGATATTGAAAAAATATTGGAAATTAACATATGTGTAAATATAAACAAAATGATGGTGATATTAAAGGGACAAAGGTGCATTTTGTCACACGCTGCAACAAGGAAGCATTTTGTTGTCCAATAATCAGGATGTGCGTGTTTGCATGCCAGTTGCGTTATCAGCTTTACTGTCGCAGCGCTGGTGTCCGAGAGTTGTGCTTTTAAACTCATCAGGGGGAATAATTATGATGATCGGACGCATGAGTTAAGTGAGGAATAACTCGACGTAGGTTTAAAGAGTGAAACGTTCAGCGGGTGAACTGAACCACGAACCGTTTCATTATTTGCACTTTTTTGGTTGTTTTTACTCACATCTGTTGAGACGTTAAGAAAACACTCACAGTAGTGTTAGCCAGGATGCTAACAGACGTGAAAAACACCCATTAAGACGTGAGTGAATATGTTAAGTCCGACTCAGGCGCAGTGCACACTTAGCGTAGCTCAACGGACCTCGCGTACAAACAGAAACTAAACGACAGGTGTTAGTTTCAGCGTCGTTAGCTCCTCCCTTCAGACGGATTTAAGGCGGCGTCCACCAATAATCTGACCCGAACTGAAGAAGCGGCGAAAACGTCTTCACTCCTACAACTTTTTGTCCAGTTCACAGATTTAAACTTCGACTTTTTCCTCAGTAGCTCAGTTGGAGCATTCGCCCACTGATCTGAACGTCGACGGTTCAAATCCAGCGGTCAGATCCAGCAACCCACAAGTTGCCGGTGCGATTCCAGCTCCTACAGAATTAATGAATACTGTCGTCGTGTCCTCGGGCAAGACACTTAACCCATCTGTCCTACAGTGTCTGCGTACGATGGTGGAAGGAACGAGCGACTTTTTCCTTGACGTAAAGCGCTTCGAATGCCTCGTAGTTGAAAAAAGCGCTAGATAAAAATGATTATTTGAGTTTGGTCTAAAACGTGGAAGAATTAGCATAAACGAATCCCGTGTTAACGCCGGTATTTCACTTTCAAATTGTTTTTTCGATGGAGAGTAAAGTGTCTGGCGCAGCGCTTTGAGTTTGACCTCTGGGTGGGCGTCGAAAGGAGGACACACGTCAACGCGACTTCACGACCGACAGGACTTGGCATTTGGAAGCGCGGCGGAAAAAAACAGCAGCACTCCGCTCCCGTTTGAGGTTTTGGCAGTGACGGCCCACCGCAGCGAAAGTGAAAAGGCAGACCGCGCTGAAACGAGTCTCAAATACGAGGCTTAAGAGAGAAAAAGCAAGTGGTTATTCAAGGCGCATTATGTCACTTTTCTGTAACAAATTTTGAAGGGTGATCTACGGAGGATAAACGGGCGACGGCAGCTCATCGGTGGAGCGTTTGTCCACCGATCTGAAGGTTTAAACGTAACTACCTTGCAAACCTGATAGCGTCGTCTGTTTGTCTCTATGGAAACCGACAAAGCGATGGAACTCGGAGGTGCGATAATCAGGAACTGAGTGATTAGCATGCTTGTTAGGTTTACCGTCGCTGCGAAACTCCGCTCTGGCGTCTTTAAGAGCTGCGGAAAGCGCTTATAAACTCAACAAGGTGAATAATTAGGACGTTCTGAGTGTCCGTTTCCATGGAGACGAACAGACGACACTATCGGGTTTGCGAGGTAGTCATGTTTAAAGCTACACTGCGGATTATCATTAAGCAAAGCAATATCTTCATCTTCACGTGGGGCGCTTTTCGTAATAACCAAATCCAAAAATGGCCTAAACGGGAAACTGGAAACTCTTTTGTGACCTTGATCTAGTTGATTTGACTTGTTTTTTTATGTCAGATGCCCTTCCTCTTGCGATTGTTCACATACAGTACACTATGCTGATGTAAATGGGCAATAACAGGTAAAAAAAAAAAGACAGGAAATGAGATTCAAATCTATGACCATCTGGTTGGACGGTCGACTTCATCCGTCGCCAGGCTGAAAAAAAAAACTAAAAAATATATTCGTTCACTTCATGGACTATAAAGAAGTGGACTACACGGCTCCGGTAAAACGAAGCTCATCGACGCTAGCAGGTATAGCTAGCTAACTTATATTTGGAACTCCAGCAGCGAGTATCATACCGTACCAAAGAGCCAATCTGGAGCCAGGTTGTTGAAGGTAACGCCCGCTTAGCAACGCTGTCAATCAAACCTGTTGCTAACGCTAGCAGGAGTGACTCTGGGAAAAGAAGTCGCCTGATTTGTCTGTTATTAATGTTCATATCTTGATTTTACGGACTAAAAATAGTGAAATAAAAACACCAGGATCACGTAGAGCGGGTTAATACGAACATTTAAGACCAAAATGACGATGAATGAAGAGTCAATAGCTAGCATGTTAGCTATATCCATTTATATATACAGTCTACGCTTCACTTTTAAGCTAATTAATATATATACAGACGAGGAAGTCCCAAATTTAACCGCTAATTAAACATAAACTTTGTAAAAATGACGTCATAGTCTCAAAGGTTATGAATCTTTATTTATATACCAGCATAACTCATTTTAATTAGACCAAAGTAGAGGGGAATATTCATTGGAAGACAAACAAGGGTAAAGTAAAACTGAATAAAATAAAATAAAAAACACACATTGCATCATAATAAACTGATTGAAGTGTTGACATCGATCGACTACATGATCCATACGACAAACGGAAACGGATGCGAGGAGGGAAAGTCCGTTAAGGCAACTGCTTTTGGTCGAGTTTGCATGAAGTTTTATCTCCGTATAGTGAGTTAAATGGGTCTTTGTAGTCATCTCTCGTCAGCGCGTGAGGTCAAAATACGCCCGCTGCGTACCGTCTGCGTCTAACTCAAAAGCACGTTATTGTCCGATAATCAGGAACTGAGTGATTAGCATGCTTGTTAGGTGTACCATCGCTGCAAAACTCCGCTCTGGTGTCTTTAAGAGCTGTGAAAAGCGCTTATAAACTCAACAAGGTGAATAATTAGGATGTTCTGAGTGCATAAGGTAAGTGAGGAATAACTTTGGTCCACTGCAAATCACTTAAAATTAACTCGTAGTTCAATTTTCACATTTTTAAGACAGTAAAAAATCAGGTACAGAGACTTAAACGCTCTGGTTTTACGTACTGGGCCTGGCGTTGACATTAGCCTGCTAGCCAAATGCTACAAAACATTCTTAATATCCAAACTGAATTATCATGATTTAGCTGATTAAAGGTGTACCATGTCACTTTCCTGGTAGAAGGCCAACGATCTGCTTGTCTACTTTGCTTGGAATATTCCACAGTGTGGCCCTAGAAAAGAATAAATGGTCCCATATGACACAAAATAGACTCTTATGAGCTTTTAGCAACGTTCTACTGCTGTTACCGCCTCAAAAACAGACCTGGAGTTGCGTTTTGTTTCATTCACATGTTTGAGTAGCTCTTTATTATTAGTCTGTAACATCCCCAAAGCTCAAAATGCTCTGTTCCACCTTGTGATGTCATCGAGTGGTAGTTTTCAAGCTGCTTTTACCTTCAGTTCAGTAGAGATTAGCAATTCCAGGACTGAAATACTGAAATTATGATTCTAGTGAAGGTGTATGGAGTTTAAAAACGCAGTGGAGCACTTCCTGTATCACCACTCGATGACATCACAAGGTGGAACGGAGTGTTTTCAGTTTGCGGGAAGAAAAAGTCAGTCTAAAAAAAAAAAAAAGTAGGATTTGTGTTAAACATGTGTGAATGAAACAAAAAAAAAAAAAACACAACTCCAGGTCTGTTTGTGACGAGGAAACTTCAGAAAATAGATGATAAAATAACATAATATGAGCCTTTTAAGTTTAATGCCGCACCGTGAAACATTCCAGACAAGGCAAGCCAGGAAAGAATTGTAAGAAATGGCCATAAAGCAGTACAATTAGCAAATATGTGGTTAGCTAAAATGCTTTTTGTAGCAGTAAACTAAGTAAAAATGGTTATTGTTAAGATCTGGTCAAGTTGGATGATCATATTTCATCGGCTGCAGATTTTATTTTGGCATAACTCTCAAGTAAATCTACTCGGACGGGACTGTTAGTATCAAAGTTGGTTAAGTTAGTAAAATAAAAACACTTTTCATTGAGAAACTTGTCAATAAAGTTTATATATCTTTCCATTTAACTCAAAAACATTGCACAAAGCTCTAAGTTGAAGAACCTCCACCAATCAAAGGTAATGACAGTATTTACATGGACACCGTGGAACTTTTAAAGGGCGAGTTTGATCGTCTATAGGTGGAACCAGCACCCCCTGCAGGCCAGATAGTGGAATAACACCGGGAATAGACAATGGCAAAGGGTTAAGAGGAGACAGGTATTTTGGAAAGGAGAATAATTAGTGACCCCACATTCATAATCCAGTGATTAAATAAAATCTTCGCAGCTTTCACTACAATTAAACAGCAAAATAAAGGCGCACTGTGGAGCATTTCTGGTGAAGGCTACGCCACAATCATGTCTTGGAATGTTATTGCTTTGCTGAAATGCTTTACGGTATTGATCTTATTCAGCCCCGCCCACTTTTCCCACTTTTGCCTTTCTCTTTTTCTGGAGAATTTGGAGAGTTTTGCAGCTACAACATCACGTAAAGTCGGTCGTTTTGCGCCGTTTTTGCCGTGACGATTGGCAATCCCATGCAAAATAACAACCCAAATGACAATGGCGACGCCCACGGCAACTTCCAGAATGAACTCAATAATATTAAACATCTCTATCTCCATGGAGACACAAGCTGCGTGCTTTTTTTTTTTGTTTTTGTTTTTTTGGAGCAATAAAAAACGCCTATAGTTAAGTAAATGCTAGATAGGTCCGATTAATGTCACAATGCGGAACAGTACGGGCAAAGCAGTCACATCTCCATGGAGACGTAGCAATTGGCGTAAACTTCACCGGAAAAGCTCCGCAACGCACCTTTAGATTTCCGTGTCGAGTGTCAACTGTTCGAGCTGCTTCGAGGAGAATCAAAGAAAAGTGCAACGTTTTCACAGGAAATTATGGTCGACAAGAACATGTACATATGAACAAATATATTACATTACATAAATAAAGATGGGTGGATATTGGGGCATCTGTATAGTTGGAATTGTTTAAAAAAAAGTCAAAAATATATTACCAGTAAAGCTAGTTCAGTCCGCTGGCATTCAGAAATCAAAATGAACTTTCACAATCTGGAAATAGTTTTTTTATAGAGACCCGAGATAAGCTGAGATCCCGGGATCCGTAGGTTAGTTGACTTCTCGACTTCAGTTGTTGTATTAATATGAAGACAACCTGAGTGTCCTGATGCCGTGTTTAAAAGGTCTATCGAAGCCGTCCAATGCAAAAAGAGCGCCCCCTTCTGTGGAGAGTCCGAGCCGTTTGTATCAGCACCGTTTGGAACAGCCAGGCCAGGGCAAAATGTGGTCCTTATTTTAAAGTCCAGAACCCAGTCCTACTCTGAGGCCGGCGGTCTGTCCCAATGGCCTCTGCGCTCCAGACCCTGAGATGGATCACTGCAGTTTAAACAAGCGCGTTCACCAAAACCCGTCTTCAGGTTTAGAACGGGAAAGAAGATGCAGTGGACGATTGTAGTGTCTGGTGTTGATGGATTTGTTCACACTAGAGAAAAAAAGGTGTCATCTTTCTATTTTGGTGTTTATAAGTGGCCTTGAGGGACCGGGTTTCCTCTGGGTCACTCAACATTTCCCGCCATGAACCCAAAAACATGCACAATAGGTAAAATCCTCCAACCAAGGTAGTCTTCATCAAGCCTAGCTCAGGTTGCCCCAGTGACATTGGAGGATGGGTCAAATGCAATGGGGGACAAGGGCAATAAAGTGTCTTAACCTTAATAATAGCAGTCTCTGTAATCCCTCAGTCGTCCAGGTCTGATCCATAGTAAAAGCTGAAGTTAAATGTGTCAACTGGCCAGAGAAACGTCTTCACTCCATTGACAGATTTAACCTCGGCTTTTACGCAATTAAAAAAGTCGACTGCACGATGCCTTTCTGTGATAAAGCTTACAAGTTCTCCTATCTCGCTTTCTTCTGAGTTTCCTTTCACATTTCTGTAGCCCTGGGACAATAAACAGGCAAAACCAACCGAACCTACTCTCTAAACAAGCTTAAGTCATATTTTTGGCTCCAGTGTGAACAGCTCCAGTGTCTGTGGCTCTGACTGAACAGCAGTGAATGGCGTTTCCCTGCACAGCAGAGAGTAGAATCCTCAGGCATCGGTTTGGATTTGTCAAAGCGTTTATATGTGTGTCTGCAAAGTGGTAAGTACATGGGTTGCATTCACGTGACATCACAGTACTACAGGGTCCCTTTAGTTAAAAGTTGAGCTGTAAATCAGAATTCTATGGTAGAATTTTGTTGTTTAACTGATGCAAATGTGCTGACCTGGTTTATGGTGAATATCTTTGCAATTAGTGAACTTTTCTTCATGAAACAAAAACTGACACACAGTTTAATGTCTTTGTGTGGCACAAATGGACAAAATGATATTATTCTTAGCTGAGTCAAAAGGCAAAGCTCTCGATTTACCGGTCAATCCATGTTCCTACTCTCACCTGTGGTCATGAGCTCTGGGTAATGACCGAAAGGACAAGATCGCAGATACAAGCGGTTAAAGTGGGTTTCCTCTGCAGGGCGGCCGGGCGCATCTTTAGAGATAAAGAGAGGAGGTCGATCACACGGGAGGAGCTCGGAGTAGAGACGCTCCTCCTCTGTGTAGAGAGGAGCAGCTGAGGTGAATCAGGCATCTTTTTTGGACGCCTCTAGGACGCCTTTCTGGGGAGGTGTACCAGGCATGTCCCACCGGGAGGAGGCCCTGGGCATGACCCAGGACACACTGGAGGGACTATGTCTCTCGGCTGGCCTGGGAACACCTTGGGGTCCCATCGGAGGAGCTGGAGGGACGTGTCTGGGATGAGGCGAGTCTGGTCAGACTACTGCTCCCACAACCCAGCCCCGGATAAAAGGAAGAGAATGAATGGATAGAAATGATTCTTTCACAGTAGCTTCAGAAAGTGATGCCATTATTCAACTCCAAAAACATGATTGTTGTCAACTGAAATGACTTCAAGCTACAAGATTAATACGCCAAGTCTGTGGAGCCAATCCCAAACAAATAATGAGAAGCTTCAGCATTTGTGTCTCTTCTGTTTTGATACGAAAAAACAAACAAAAAACCCTGAATTGTCTATAGAGTTAAACAGACCCCTGCTCCATCTGAAATTATTACATCATTAAATTATGACGGGGCTTAAACAAATCTGAGACATTCACTGGTTTTGAACGAAATCTCCAAACTTGTAAACCAGAAATGCTGAGACTTGTCATTATTTGTGAGGAATGGGCTCCACAAAGTTTCCATATTAATCTTATGCTTAAAGTCCAATCCCCTGACAGCAATCAAAATTTAAAGGCTGAATAAAACGATCACTTTATGAAGCTGTTTGGGAAAAAATAAATCAGTTTAGTTTATTTGTGCTGATAAAGAAGACGTCGAATTTTGTGCCAGTTTTTGTTTAACATGAACAGACCCAGTAATTAGCGATATTAACCATAAACAAGGTCAAAACAAGGTAAAAAACAATGCAATTTGACAGTTTAACAGCAAATCCATCATAGAATTCTGACCTGGCTCCAGCTCTGTTTTTACAGGGACTCTTTAATGCAGTGACGTCGCCTAAATGCACCTGAATTGTGATTATGTTTGGAGGTTTAACGTAGGTTTTGGCAGACGTAGGTAAGTCCATCTCAAACCTGGCAGTGTCCTGAGAAACTGATCCCAAAAAAGCAGTAAATAAAGAGGAACCAGAAGACTTGCACTTTGACATCCACCAAAAACAGCAACCACTTTGTGACACGTTAAAATCCACTGAGCGCCGGAGACAACACTGCGGTCAGGAACATGGACTCTGATTGGACAGACCTGAAACAGAGACGGAGGGTAGTCACATGATCAAAGAATGGAATTTATTTAAAGAAAAAGATGGTTATAAGGATGAACTCATGGCAAACAAGGAATATTAAGAATCTAAAGGCTGCGTTCACACTTGTTCTAGTTTGGTCCTGGTTTGGTCCTGGTTTGGTCCTGGTTTGGTCCTGGTTTGGTCCTGGTTTGGTCCTGGTTCGGTCCTGGTTCGGTCCTGGTTCGGTCCTGGTTCGGTCCTGGTTCGGTCCTGGTTCGGTCCTGGTTCGGTCCTGGTTCGGTCCTGATTTGGTTCTTGTTGTGGTCCTGGTTTGGTCCTGGTTTGGTCCTGGTTTAGTCCTGGTTCGGTCCTGATATAGACTTGGTTGGTTGGTTCAGTTGTAGTTCTGGTTTAGTCCTGCTCTAGTTCCGCGTTGTGTGATGTTGTGTGATGTCGTGTGATGTCGTGTGATGTCGTGTGATGTCGTGTGATGTCGTGTGATGTCGTGTGATGTCGTGTGATGTCGTGTGATGTCGTGTGATGTTGTGTGATGTTGTGTGATGTTGTGTGATGTTGTGTGATGTAGTGTGATGTTGTGTGTTGTGTGATGTTGTGTGATGTTGTGTGTGCACGTGTGAACGCACCATAGAAGTATTTTGAAGTTACATGGATGATTATCGTTTGGTTGAATGTTTTTAAAGCTTCTGTGTTTTATAAAACTGTATGTAGCCTTTGCTCTTACATGAAAAGACGTCTGTGTAATCCCTCAGTCGTCCAGTTCTGATCCATATAACAAGAAAAATTCATCTGTCAACTGGACAAAAAGTTGTAGGAGTGAAGATGTTTGGCTGCTCATCCGAGCCCCTTCTTCAGTTCAGGTCAGATTACTGCTGTAAACTCACTTATATCTAAAAGGTTTCATTATAGTTAGTTCCTCCATTCAGACAGATATAATCAGGGCCGGCTCAGACTATAAGCAAACCAAGCAGCTGCTGAGGGCCCCGAGGCCACCAGGGGCCCCCAAGAGCCCATACATTTATAATGAAAATAACATAATATATCAAGTTTTATTGGACACAGGGCTTGTGTGTTTACAGCCTAAATATTCCTCTAAAACTATTACATTTGTTTTATTTCTATAGTAGTAAAATATCTGCTGCTGTGTTTGTGTTTGAGTCGTGCAGAGGTGAGGGCAGCTCTGTGTTTACACCGGAGCAACGACCCGACATAATGTGAATTTAAGAAACACACAACTGAACACACAACTGAACACACAACTGGACACACAACTGAACACACTAAAATCCACCAGAAATGAAAAAAAAATGTCTAGAATTTTAAAAATCTTGTTCCCCCTCTTATGTGTTTGTGTTGTTCTTATACATTTGTGTCGTTCTTATACGTTTGTGTTGTTCTTATATGTTTGTGTTGTTCTTATATGTTTGTGTTGTTCTTATGTGTTTGTGTTGTTCTTATATGTTTGTGTCGTTCTTATATGTTTGTGTTGTTCTTATATGTTTGTGTTGTTCTTATATGTTTGTGTTGTTCTTATACGTTTGTGTTGTTGTTGTGTTGTTGTTGTTGTCACATTCTGGATGTTTTCAGTCTGATGTTCAAACACAAAAACAACTGGTCAAAGTGACGAGAGCAGAGTCAGAATGTGTCAAATGTGAATCACCAACAGCTGAACCAGGAGGGGCCCCAGAGACACATTCAGCTTAGGGCCCCTGAGAGCTGGAACCGGCCCTGGATATAAGGCAGTGTCCACCAATAATCTGACCAGAACTGAAGAAGCGGCTCGGATAAGCAGCGAAACATCTTTACTCCTACAACTTTTTGTCCAGTTGACAGTTTGATATGTTCTTACAGTTTTAAAAAGGACACTAAAAATCACAACTGAGCCCGGGTTGCCAGCGCCTAAACCTTCAGACAGCGAGCACATTTACATTTTCCTCATTCTCACAGTATGGACAGGTCAGCGAGAGTCATTTTAGGTTTAAACCGACTGCATTGAAACTGGCAATACAAATAACAGACTCATGTGAGGCTCATTCTGGTTTCTGATTGGATGATCGTCTTGAGAACCAAAACGCAAAATTATAACATCAGAATAACTTCAGAATAAATCAGTATTCAAATAGTTATCAGTAAAAGCGAGCTTGTATCTAGGATCACGATCGGCAAAGTTACGATATTTAAAATCAAACTCTTACGTACAGTTTCCTTAAGCTTTTAAACGCAATGTTAGCATCACAAAATGTACCTAATCCAAGAGTTTTCTGCCTTTGTGACAAGTAAGAACCTCAAAAGACGACACTTTCCATTTGTGTTAACATTTTCTCAAATAAAAAAATGCAAACAAAATAATCAGAGGTGGGTAGAGAAGACAAAGATCGTACAAGTTTAGAGTAATGGTCCGAGAGATTACTGTAGTATTTGGGGAAAGAAAGCAGCACCCACCTCTGAGTATATCAACGCTTTACTGTCAGGGTTAATCGTTTAGTCAAATTATAAAAGGAAAGAAACGACGACGACGACTTGGATCAGAGACACTCACCTCTGCTACGGCACACGACTTCAAGGCCAAAGGATAAAAGCGAGAGAAAAGAACAAGAAAAGAAACAAAAACTGGAGGAGAAACGACAGGAGGAGAAAGGAGGGAGGAGGAGGAGAGAAGAGGGAGACAATTAATGCAACACTCAGACTGTTAGTGACAGAAGAGACACAGGCCAGGGGTTTACCAGAGGACACTACGGTGACTGTACACTGCACTTTGAAGCTTGAAGTAGTGCTTTTCTCTGTGGAGGTAGTACTGCCTTGCCTGGAATGTTCCACAGTATGACATGAAACTTTGATTATATGTTTTAATCACAGACTCTACATATAAATGGACGTAGTTTGCCCTCTCCAGGTGGACGGTCTCGGCCTCAAGTGGAGGAGTTCAAGTATCTCGGGGTCTTGTTCACGGGTGAGGGAAGAAAAGAGCTGAGTCCAAAGGCAAAGTTCTCGATTTACCGGTCAAATCTACGTTCCTGCCATCGCCTCTGGAAGAACAAGATCACGGATACAAGCGGCTGAAATGGGTTTCCTCCGCAGGACGGCTGGGCGCTCCTTTAGAGATAGAGAGTGGGGAGTTTGGTCACGCAGGAGGAGCTCTCGGCTGACCTGGGAACGCCGCCTTGGGGTCGCACCGGAGGAACTGGAGGTGGTGTCTGGGGTGTGGGAGGTCTGTGAGTCACTGCTTAGACGGATGGATGGATATTTAACCTGCTAACTGCCGCGTTCTAAATAAAAAGGATCACGGGCACAACTTCAGCTCCATTGACTCTGGCTTCAATGTAATAATGTTAATTTTATGATGATTATTTGTGATTATTTATGTTTTAATTTGTGTGATTTTAATGTCTTTCTTATTCTGTAAAGCTCTTTGAATTACCTTGTGTACGAATAAACTTGCCTTACACTGGAAACTGTGGCCCCTCCTCCTTAGTCTATGTCTTTATACAGTCCAAGGTTTTAATTCTACTTGTACATATATATTTTTTCTGTATAATTGTACCTTATTTGACAAATGTCTATGCTACTATTTTTCCTAATTATTTTGCATTTTCGTACCAATAAAACATGTAGTTCTTTGTTTTACTATTTTACTATTAGCTACTGTGTCCAAGTCATTTCCCTTGTGGATCGAAGTTTGTCTAAGTCTCCGTGGAAACAAACATGTGACACCACGACATGACAAATCAGCGAAGAGAAGACCCCGCGAAGCAAGAACGATGCATGTTTGATTAGATAGATACGTTTGACGCCATACTATAGAACATTCCAGGAAAAGCATTAACATTTCCATGAACAAAAGCAGGAAATGAACCCCCCACCCCCTCCTGAATATTTACATAGTGTATCTTTAAGTTTGGCTGGTATTTGTACGATAAACGCACTTGTATCAGGTATAAATTTTGATATAACCTGTAAAATACAATCAAAATCTTTACCTTTTCCTCCAGGTCTTTAATCTGCCTCCTCTGGATCTCGGTCTTATCCTCCAGGTCTCGGATTCTCTGCAAAGTATCACAGCGTGTACATAAATACTATGTTTTTATTCTTGTGTACATCAGTGTTTTTGCGTGTACCTGGTGAGCTTGGTGCAGTAGTTCCATCCGCTCTTGGAGGATCTGACAGTCGTACTCTCGACTCTTCCTCAGCATTTGTCTCCTCAGCTTCTCCACCGCCGTCCTCAGCTCGTCCTTCTGGAGATCGTTCAGGGGCTCGCCGTATTTTATCACCTGAAAAACGACAGGAAATATTACACCAGGAATCAGAATAAGATGTATATTTACAGGTGTGATTTGAGAAGTTTGAACCAGTTTAGATTATTTTTTATTATTATTATTATTATTATTATTATTATTTTATTTTTTTTATTTAGTTATGTATTTATTTATTTATCAATTTATCTATTTACTTGTATTTTTTTTATTCGTTTTTTTTGTTTGTTTATTTTTTTTTGGCATATTGTTTTGTCATTTACCCCACAAAAAGCTGCAACATGTAACTTTTCTGGTGCCTTAATATAGATGCTAATGCTTTACCCACGATATAGAATTAAACTTATTCATATCATTTTAACCTGTCTCCAGTAGATTAGAGAACTAACGACCAGGACTAAACCAGGACTAGACCAGGACTAGACCAGGACTAGACCAGGACTAGACCAGGACTAGACCAGGACTAGACCAGGACTAGACCAGGACTAGACCAGGACTAGACCAGGACTAGACCAGGACTAAACCAGGACTAGACCAGGACTAGACCAGGACTAGACCAGGACTAGACCAGGACTAGACCAGGACTAAACCAGGACTAAAACTAAAAAAACAAGCTTAAACCAGGACTTGCGTGGTCTTATCCAATAGAACACGTTGCTTCCATATTTCCCCAGTTTAACCTTCAGTTCCTCGATTTGTGTCAAAAACACGACTCACTTTATCTTGTTGCAGGGAGTTGTACAGCGTCGCCTCCAGCTCCTGGATTTGCTGTAAAGATAAGAGTGAGTTATTATAAGAGTGAGTTATTATAAGAGTGAGTTATAAGAGTGAGTTATTATAGTGAGGCGTGTTTAGTTGTTTTAGTTGCTTTTTCACACCATGTTTTTCTAATTAAAACTCAAAGTCACAGTGTTTTCCCAGAGCGTTACCTGCAGAGTTGGAACATAACAAAGTAAAAGAAGTAAAATACTGTACTTAAGTCAGTTTTACAGTAGATACTTTTTACTTTTACTTCAGAGGAGAGCAGTATCTGTACTTTCTGCTCCACTACATTTTGAAAAGGACTGAAAAGTAAAAGTATTTTTCTTATTGTCTGAGACCTGATGTGATTTATATGTGAAATATATGTATTTTTTCTTCATTATTAT
The DNA here is from genome assembly GCF_009829125.3 of Periophthalmus magnuspinnatus. Taxonomy (NCBI): domain Eukaryota; kingdom Metazoa; phylum Chordata; class Actinopteri; order Gobiiformes; family Gobiidae; genus Periophthalmus; species Periophthalmus magnuspinnatus. Next base: position 4,361,381 of record NC_047139.1, on the reverse strand, counting down.
GCATTTTATGACTGGTGCGACTTATACTCCAGAAAATACGATCAATAAAAACAGCTGGAAAAAAACTATCCATTCAATTGTTTCTTTTGAACAAAATTCTGCACAAATTTTTTTTTATCAAAATCACTCCATTTGACGCTTTATAAGACTCAGAATCTGCACAAAATACATTTACTTTTTCTCTTTAAATACATTAAATATTAAACATTTAAACATGTACTTTAATACTTTCACTTAAGTTGATTTTTTCATGTGATACTTTTACTTTTACTTGAGTATTTTAACAACACTGAGTACTTGTTCCATCACTTATTACCTGACATTACATGAGTGATAGTGAAGTATAGACGCACCATGTAGGCCTGATCCAGAGCCTGTTTCCTGTAGTCCAGCTCCTCTTCTAAATACCCTTTCTGCTTACAGAACATTTCCTGAAAAAGATAAACATTAACATAACGTAAGCTGCACATTTTACACTCTTATCTTCTTGTTTTGGCTTTGTTTCCTCCCTTTGCCTTTCAGATCCTCTCAATCCCCCAAACCCACCTCTTCTCCCTGGTATTTAACACAAACTAAACAGGTTTTCATAGTATTTTAAATGTGCTACAGAAATAAAATGTACTTGAATTTGATTGATTCAGGCTGTTTATCATTTATTTATTCAACTACAGGCAGTTTTTACTACAAAAAATACTTGATTTGACGTGTATGTCATTAACTAAACAGTCTAGTCGTGAAAATGTTTAAAAAAATATCTGCAGTGGTTTGTTGGACTTGGAAAATATACGTGCACTGGACGATCTAAAGGACAACAACAGGACACTGGAGAGAAAATAAATGTCATTCAATGGAGTAAAGAACAAGACCATGTCCACTCTTCAGTTTAACATTTTATATTCATCTGTCAAACATGCGACTCTCCAAAATGTTCCTTTAGAGTTGTCCATAAATGTCCCCCACTGGACAAAAATATTTCATATGCCGTTATATTTCAGATGTCCCTCGTACTGTTTGGCGTTTCCTCAGTTACTGCTAATCTTCGGAATGAACGAAAATCAATTGTCAAATTTGTGACATTATTGGATAGAAGACTTATTTTATTGAACTGGAAGCAAAAAAATCCTCCAATTTACATTCATCTACTGTACGACATAATAAAATATGTCCAACTAGAAAAAATTAAAATTGAAAAGTGAGGAAAAGTGGACATTTTTCACTTGACATGGGACGTGTTTCTGGAGAACTTTGACAAACAGGTGAATATGAAAGTATAGAGTATGTTACATGAACCCCGCCCCTCATTTATTCATTCATTCATTTTTTTAAATTTTTATTATTATAATTTTTTATTTTATTTTTATTTTTTATTTTTTTTTATTTTATTATTTTTTTTTATGATCTTTAAAATTTATATGTCTATTGTCTTATTTATGTGCTTACTTTGTATACTGAATTTATTATTATTATTTAATTTTTTTTTTTTTTTATTCAATTTTTTTATGATTTCTTTATTTATTTATGTCTGTCTTATTTATGTGCTTACTTTGTATATTGAATTTATTATTATTATTATTTTTATGTTTTATTATTTTTTAATTTTTAATTTAATTAATTTTTTTAAATGATTTTTTTATTTATTTATGTCTATTGTCTTATTTATGTGCTTAATTTGTATATCGAATTCATTATTTTTTTATGTGTTATTATTTTTTAATTTTAATTTTATTTTTTTCATTTATTTTTATGATTTTTTTATTTATTTATGTGTCTATTGTCTTATTTATGTGCTTACTTACTATTATTATTATTTTACTTTACCTATTAAAAAACGTTAATAAAAAAATAATATTATAATTATATGCTTAAACCTATAATACTTTACCATTTCGATCTCGAGGTCCATCATTTTCTGGTGCAGCGCCGCCTCTGTCCCTTCTATCTGCTGGATCCACTAGAGGGCGACACACACATTTCACATAAACTGAACAGACTGAAAAGAGCTGCAGTGTTTTCACATCTCGCCGCTGGGACGTACCTTTTCTGCTAATGACAGCACAGTACTCGCTTGAATAATGGCCACCTGCTCCTCGTTTCTTAAATTCTGCAAAAGAAAAACGAAAAATGAATTTAATGAACAGCTTCAAAGGGAAATGTCCCGTTATAATGTCTCACGAGGCTCACCCCGTTGTCTCCCAGAATGTCTAGAAGTTTGATCAAATCTGGTATACACACGTCCTGAAAGAGACGAGAACTGGACTTTATTTATGAGGACAGACGTAAAAATACAACACTGAAATGTGACTTGACAGATTAATACTGTATTTTGTCTCCTATTGTCCCGCCTCTGCCCTGAGTGAGTGACAGGTGGATTTAACCAATCACAGAGCAGCGTGAACTCTGCAACAGCAATGTCCCCAGACCCAAAAGAACGATTCTCTGTAGAAAAACTGCTAAAGAAATGAACTCTCTCCAGTATCAAATTTATTTTAAAAAAAGCCACAAGTAAATGATGTAAATGTTTTGACGGTGCTGAATTTAAAGTTGTTTTTTAATATTTATGTTGTAAATATGAACTTGTACAATCTTGGTTTCTCTTTCTCCCACTGTTTTTTTTTATTTTTTTTTTTTATTTTCCTCGCCGAGACGGAGGGTCTAAGGACAGGGGGCGCTCTGGCACACTTCTACATCTGTTTTCTGTTGATTTATTTATTTGTCTGTTTCTCTTTCATTGTTGATTTTCTAATTTTCTGTTGGTTAAATTAATTCTCATGTTCAGCTCTAAAAGGCGACGCCGATGTGATTTGGGGATTTACAAAAATAAACTGAAATTAATTGAAATTTTTCACTGTGCACAGGAAATTTATATTGTAATTTTTGCATTTTATGGACCTCAGAAAAAACTAGCAGCCCCCTGGTGGAGGGTATGGTATTCACATAAGGAATGAAGAAAAATTAAAATAAAAATTAAAAAAATATATCAAATATATATATATATATAATTAAAATAAAAATATATATAAAAAATAAATAAATAAATATAATTAAAATATAAATATATAAAAATAAATAAATAAATATAATAAAAATATTATAATAAATTAAAATAAATAAATATACAAACAAATAAAATAAAAATCCTGACCTAGACTTTTGAAAAATGCTGATTTGTTGTCATTTTGTCCACTCTTTCTGATGCACATATTTAACCAGTAAAACACCATCACCTAATCACATTCACTATTTGCGTATGTCTCTGTGTCGTCACCCCCTCTGCCCCTGACGTGATTTCTTTCTCTACTTTGTCCGATATTATTCTCAAGTCATTAAAATCTTACTCTTTGCACTTCTACACATGTGATACTTTTCCTCACCACTGAACCTCTCCCGGACCATTCTGATAAACCCACTCTCTCCTCCGTCCTCCTGCAGATGCGTCTCCTCAGGGTTTAAATGCACTGACCTTGACTCCTTCCTTCATGCAGTAGATCTGCAGAGCGCTGACTCCTTCAGAAAAGGGGTGCATCTTATAATGGTTAAAGGGAGGAGACCGTCTTTCACGCTCCTGCAAAACAACACAACATCAGCTACAAGAACGTTTAAGTCCGTTTGATCAGGACACACGGCGTATTTTACAATGATACAGATTCATTTTACAACTCATTTTGTTTTGTCCTGGTCCTGGTGTCCACATATGAGGACAGTATACTGCCCCCTAGTGATGACAGAAGAATTTAACACATTAACACGTTATGTCACTAAACCAGGACTAAACCAGGACTAAACCAGGAATAGACCAGGACTGAACCAGGACTGAACCAGGACAGAACAGGGACTAAACCAGGACTAAACCTGGACTAAACCAGGACTAAACCAGGACTAAACCAGGACTAAACCAGGACTAAACCAGGACTAAACCAGGACTGAACAGGACTAAACCAGGACTAAACCAGGACTAAACCAGGACTGAACCAGGACTAAACCAGGACTAAACCAGGACTAAACATGTTGAATCAGTGTTTGAGTTTTGTTCAGTTAAAACCTGAACATTCTTTCTGAAGATGTGACTCAGACCTCGACTTTGACAATGTTTAAATCCAGACTCAAACTGTTCTGTTTATCTGTGAATACGACTGAAAGGGGTTTATTCTGCACTTTCCCCCTTTAATGTAAATTTTATGATGATTATCTGTGATTATTTATGTTTTGATTTGTGTGATTTTAATGTCTTTTTACTTTATGTAACTTCATGCCACATTCTTCCAAGAGGCACAATTGTTGCTTCTCATTTTCTTTTTACTCAGTTAAATCGTTGCTGTGTTCAGGGTCTTCACAGTTTTTACAAATTATTAATCAAATGTTCTATCAAAATGATTAAAAAGTAGAACGAATGTCCTCTATGTGTGGACAGCATTTTTCTCATAATGTAAAAAGATAATTATTTGTTTTTAGACTCATCAGGTCCAATCAGCCCAAATAACAAAGAGAAATGAATAAAACCATGAAAGATCTCAGGTTTTAGGAGATTATTACCACAGCCTGTGTAAAAGTACAGTCACATTTTCACTCTAATGTGAATGGAAGTTGATTTGGGTTCCACCATTGTCATTTGAGTTCGATTATTCTGGGGAAAATGAGGCCGCTGACATTGACAGGAAACAAGTTCTCGACGGACTCCACAGCGATTTTAAAGCCTCAGAGAGAATTGGCGGCAAAACATTTCCCAAACTCTCCATTTAATTGAATACGATTCCTGCTTAACCAGAAATGCTCCCAATGAAAATGTGTTTTAGCAGCATTTAGACGCAAAAGTAGTGGATGCGTTAGAATAAGGTCAGAATAGTCATGAATTTATGTCTCTCTCTGGCCTGGGAACGCCTTGAGGTCCCGTAGGAGGAGCTGGAGGAAGTGTCTAGGATGAGGGAAGTCTGGGAGTCCCCGCTTAGACTGATGCCCCACGACCCGGGCAAGAAACTGGACAGATGAATGGATGGACAGTCATTAATTGAATTGTTTTAAAACGTAGTAAATATGTTTTCATTAAATTTTAAACAGCATCCACATAATATTAAAAATCACATAATAACACTTAAAACGGCTGCGGATTTTAGTATAATTTTCCCTCTATCTTACTTATTTAAATCATTTCACAGTTCAGGACACTTCCTCAGTGCGTTCACTAGGGGGCGCCTCGTCTCACGTGTCTTTCCGGCCTCTGCAGTGCACCAGCCTCACACAAAGGACATTACACAGGAAACCTCAGACTGACGGACGTGCGAGCGCCTTGTCCGAGCTCAGAGGAGTCCACACCGGGAACAGCATGTCCTCTGTGCGTCGTGTGTGAGATTAACATGAATTACACGTGATAAATCCAAAAAAAATCTCTGTTTGAGGCTTAATTTCACTAAGAATTGTTAATATGTTCTGTCAAATTTATATTAAAACGCATTGGTGCAGTTGGTTTCTGGCAATAGATACAACAAACGCCACTTTTTCTATCTGTGTCTTAGCTAACGATGCACAACAGTTTAATAGAGTGTGCGTTTTTGAGTAAGTTTGTGTAATTGTGAATCGATTTAGCATAAGATTTCGTGCCCGTACAATGATTTTTGAGCAGCTTGTCCAAACCCTGCATGTTCTGTTTATATTATGTCCAAAAAAACGTCTGTTGTAGGTTCGATTTTTACTAATAATTGTTAATATTTTGAATAAATTTAGTATTAAAATGTATTGTACTGGCAATAGATGCAACAAATGACATTTTTCCAACGAATATCTGAGCTAAAAAATGAATGACAGTTTAATAGATTGTGCATTATTAAATAAAAAAAGTGTCTAATTGTGAATTGATTTAGCATTTAAGCTAAAATGTCCCTGATTTTGAGCTTGTAAAGTGATTTTGGACGGACATGTGAGCACCTGTCCAAACACAGAGTGGCCCAAACAAAAATCTTAACTCATAACTTTTGTTTCTAAATATTTTTCTTTTATTTTTCCAGAGCGTTTAGAACGACCGTCGACATTTTAACACCAGAGATACCCCGAGCGTAAACGCCATTAAAGGAATAATAAGTGTTTTTCAAAGACAGGGGGCAGTATCTCCACAGACCTGACTAGTCCTGATTTCTTCCTGTGGGTCGATCTTAAAGAAAAGGTGTTTGTGAATAAATGACTTAATAAACGACTTAAAACGTGATATTGAGGCTCAAATAAGAGACATAAGCCCGGAAATGCTGAAAATGTTATGAAAAATGTGTTGGATCGAGCTGTTCAGGGCAAAACTAAACATTTTTACTTCCTCTAGTTTAAGTCGTGATAAGTTCAAGTGTAAGTGAACAATTCTAACCGTATATATCGCCAAAAATCTCAGAAGGTTCAGTTTATCTACGGCTACAATTTAATGAGTTTAACTTAAGAATTATAGGAGCGACTGAAGATTTAAAAGTGTATTATGTTCTGTTTTAGGCTTGTTTTTACTAATATTAAAATGTACTGGTGCAAAGTACATGCAATAAATACAGCAAATGTCGTTTTTCCCACACATATCTGCGCACAACAGTTTCACAGAGTTTAGATTATTAAATAAAACTCTGTCTAATTGTGAATTGATTTAGCATACACCGGTCCGCTAACATGTCCCTGATTTTGAGCCTGTAAAATGATTTTGGAGCCGACCGCAGACAGACATGGTTTAAATTGAGTTTATCTAATGTTCTGTACGTGTTCTTCTCGTGTGAATGCTCTGGGTGTTCTCAGGTCGTCCTGGTGCGCTCTGGCTTCTCACAGCGTCGTTTACCTCCAGCTCCAGGATCCTGAACTCTAACAGTTCATTCTGGTCCCTCGAGTCCTGAAGCTCCTGTTCTACTCGACTGCATTCGGACTCGGCTTTGTCCAGCTAAAAAAGAGACAGAAAATCAGCATTTAAACAAGACAAGTTATGATTTTTCTTCTCTTTCTTAAAAATAAACTGGGATTATTTAAAGTTTTCGTCATTGTAAACTGCAAAATGTATCGAAAATGACTTAAACACACCACAAACTACAAGATTTTTCTGTCTTAAAGGTCACAAAAATGACTCTTGTGAGCTTTAATCCATATTATAATGCTGTTACCTCCTCAAAAACACACCTAGAGTTGTGTTTTGCCTCTTCTCTGTCTACATTTTCAAAGCTCAAAATGCTCCGTTCCACCTCGTGATGTCACAAAGTGGTAGTTTTCAAGTTAGCAGCTATTTTTTTTAACCTTTTGTTCAGTAGAAATCGGCAATTCCACAGCTGAATTGGTCCAAATGATTCTAGAAATGAAGGTGTGTGGAGTTTAAAAACACAGTGGAGCACTTCCTGTATCACCACATGATGACATCACAAGGTGGAACAGAGTGTTTGAGAGAAGAACTCAGCGTAAATCTGCAGGGTTTGTGTGTTAAACATGTGAATGAAACAAAACACAACTCCAGGTCTGTTTGTGACGAGGAAACATTATAACAGATCAGAAAATTAGCTTCCAGTGGAAAAAAAAAAAGCAGAATTGATCAACCAAAGTATCAATACTGTTTCAAACCTTATCTAATAACTCCTGATTCCTTTGTAGAAACAGCTGCTTCTCCTCCACCCATTTGGAGTCCTGAAACAGAGTAAGTTATACGGTTCCTCAGGCGGTATTCCAATGCAGCTACATACAGCGTGATCGAGTTAGCATATTAGCAGGCCTGTCACGATAACACATTTTGAAGTAAATATAGACGATAAACAATAATATAAAATAATATAATAAAAATATTCTAAATGTGCAATAAATAAACGCCAGAATGCAACAGTTAAGTACCATATTTTCCGGAGTATAAGTTGCACCAGTGAAAAAATGTGTAATAATGAAGAAAAAACACATATATAAGTCGCATTTTTTGCTCCGGAAGTAAATGAAGCGCCGCTCTAGGGGTCGATGGTAGTAGTAGCTGACACAATAAAATTATACATATCACACAAAAAATCATTAGAGAATCACTGTGTAAGAAGACGTCTACTACTGCTACTGCTCCTCCTCCTACTACTACAACTACTACAACTACAACTACAACTTCTACTACTACTACTTTGTGTTTAAATGAATCAAATACACAGCTTATAACTAAATTCCCAGTATGGTCTCTGCTGGATATTCTAAATGTGCAATAAATAAACAAACGCCAGAATGCAACAGTTAAGTACCGTATTTTCTGGAGTATAAGTCGCACCGCTAAAAAAAAAGCGTAATAATGTATAAGTCGCTCTGGAGTACATGCCGCTCCGGAGTATAAGTCGCACCGGAGTATAAGTCGGAGTATAAGTCGCACCGGAGTATAAGTCGCACTGGAGTATAAGTCGGAGTATAAGTCGCTCCAGAATATAAGTCGCACCGGAGTATAAGTTGCACCGGAGTATATGTCGCTCTGGAGTATAAGTCGCATTTTTTGCTCTGGAAGTAAACGAAGCGCCGCTCTGGGGGTACACGGCTGTGATACTGGTACACAAGTGTCACAAGAACAAAGATGTGAAACTCTACACTTGCATAATTCCACATATAAGTCGCATCTGAGTATAAGTCGCACCCCCGGACAAACTATGAAAAAAAGTGTGACTTATAATCCGGAAAATACGGTAGTTAGTTTTATCTATAACGAGTCATAGAAGTTCATGATTCAAACTTCTACAGCTTAAATCGGATCAAAACACAGAAAAATAACCAAAAATGTTCAATTTGTACAAGGAAAAAGTCCCCATGATAAATATTGACCCCCAAAAATGACCGTTCCATGTGTCACGTTTCAAACCATGAGTGGATACAGTGATTATGGCGACAGACCGACACATTCGTCCGTCACTCGTGTTGTTTTCTTGTTCTCACCTGTCCTTTATGGGCCAGCTCTTTTTCCAAATCCTCTATTTTGGCTTTGTACCTGAGAACTTCCCCTTTTATTTGTTCTTGAGCCTAAAAACATGAAAATAAAATGATTAGTTGAAAAAAAACAACAAAAAAACAGGTTCCATAAGCCTGACAAGAGCTTCCTGGATGTCTTTATGTATTTTATTAAAGCCACTGTGCGGGATTTTTCTTAAAACATGACCAGAACGAGTTTATTTTGAACAGTTTACAGTGGTCCAAAGTTATTCCTCATTTAATTTATACATTCAGAACATCCTAATGACTCACCATGTTGAGTTTATAAGCTCTTTTCACAACTTTCTAAAACAGAGCGGAGTCAAGCTAGCAAAAGCTAGCATGTAAACTGCTAACTTCCTGATTTTTAGAAAGGAAAATGCTTTATAATTACATGCAGATACACAGCGGACTTACTTTTTTAACGTTTAACCTAAAGAAATGCTTAAAACGTACAATATCTGTGCTGCGGCGAGACGAATTTTGCGCGGATACAGAGAAAAAAATCCCTTACAGAGTCGTTAATTCATTTTCTCGCACTATTCCTGTCGTATATTTCCTCAAAATGAAAGTGAAAGTAATAAAAATATAGTACAAATGTCTCAAACTGTCAGACTCGCCTTGGCCTCCATCTCGGCGTCCAGCAGGCCGCCCTTCTGCTCCTGTAGGAGGGCGTAGGCTCGCTGCAGGGCCTGGTACTCGCGGGTCAGCTGACGGAAACGCAGCTCCGACTCCTCGTTCGTTACGGCCTGGGTCACGAGCAAACAGGGAGGTCAAAGGTCATGGGAGGGTTAGAAACGTTTGAGTCGTATGGGTGATTTCCTGACTTTTTTACTACCACAAGCGCTAAGTTCTATATTTGGAAAACAGAGAGTGTTTCATAGCAACCAGAGAGCCAATCAGGAGCCAGGATGTTGGAGATGCTGTTTGGTCTGTTATTATTGTTCATGTCTTTGATTTATGGATTTATCTGGAATGTGACGGTAAATAGGTCAGAAATGTGCATCATATGTACAGAGTGTGGACAATGAAAGTACATGTGACAAAAAAACTCACTACTGCGACTACTACTACTACGACTACTACTACTACTACGACTACTTCTACTACGACTACTACTACTACTACGACTACTTCTACTACGACTACTACTACTGCGACTACTTCTACTACTTCTACGACTACTACTACTACGACTACTACGACTACTACTACTACTACTACTACGACTACTTCTACTACTACTACGACTGCGACTACTTCTACTACTACTACGACTACTACTACTACGACTACTACTACTACGACTACTACTACTACGACTACTACGACTACTACGACTACTTCTACTACAACTTCTTGTTCTACTACTACTACTACTACTTCTACTACAACTTCTTGTTCTACTACTACTACTACTACAACTACTTCTACTTCTTGTTGTACTACTACTACTACTACTACTACTACTTCTTGTTGTACTACTACTACTACTACTACTTCTTGTTGTACTACTACTACTACTACTACTTCTTGTTGTACTACTACTACTACTACTACTTCTTGTTGTACTACTACTACTACTACTACTACAACTTCTTGTTGTACTACTACTACTACTACTACTACAACTTCTTGTTGTACTACTACTACTATTACTACTACAACTTCTTGTTGTACTACTACTACTACTACTGCAACTTCTTGTTGTACTACTACTACTACTACTACTACAACTTCTTGTTGTACTACTACTACTACTACTACTACTTCTACTACTACTACTTCTTGTTGTACTACTACTACTACTACTTCTTGTTGTACTACTACTACTACTACTTCTTGTTGTACTACTACTACTACTACTACTACTTGTTGTACTACTACTACTACTACTACTTTAAATGAATCAAATACATAGTGTATAAGTACATTCCCAGAGTACTGCCTCTGTTAGCGTTATGGTTTTATTACTTACATTATACTACATTATACTACATTATACTACATTATACTACATTATACTTTTATCACTCACGTCTTCGATGTCCTCGTCGGGCGTCGCTGGAGTCCGGTCCATCCGATACGAGGCCACGGACGAAGTCTCTGAGTCCATGGACTCTTCATCGTACCCGAAAAACGTGTCCACTACGATATGTCTCTGTGAAAGTACACACGAGTGACCACCTGGACAACTACACGAGTATTTACAGTATTTACAGTATTTACTGAGTAATATCTACGTTTACCTTAATGGGTCTGGAGCTTCTTTTATGCCTTTTCTTTCGGAGAAGCTTTTCTCTGTCCTGGAAAGTAAAAGGTTACATTAATAAGTATTCCTTCCTAATACTTATAGTCACATAGAAAGTATTTGTTATAAGGTGCAAGGAAAGATTATTTTGTTATAAAAGTCTTTTCATGTGTTTTTAACTCTATATACTCCAGATAATTATTATAATTATCAAAAAATATGATTACAGTTTCATTTTCTGGTTACCCAGTGTCACGGCCCCATCTTGGCTGCCCCCTTGTGGCAGTGTATTTAATTGTTCTGCTCTGAGCAGGTGGAGCTCGGGAGCGACTCTGTAAGAACAGACGACAGACGAGCTCGGACTTCACTTCACTCCTACTGCACCTTCTACCTCTCCACCTTCTCCCTCTCCACCTTCTCCCTCTGCACCTTTTCCCTCTGCACCTTCTCCCTCTCCACCTTCTCTCTCTCCACCTTTTCCATCTGCACCTTTTCCCTCTGCACCTTCTCCCTCTCCACCTTCTCTCTCTCCACCTTTTCCATCTGCACCTTTTCCCTCTGCACCTTTTCCCTCTGCACCTTCTCCCTCTGCACCTTCTCCCTCTGCTCCTTCTACCTCTGCTCCTTCTCCCTCTCCACCTTCTCCCTCTCCACCTTCTCCCTCTCCACCTTCTCCCTCTCCACCTTCTCCCTCTGCACCTTCTCCCTCTGCACCTTCTCCCTCTGCACCTTTTCCCTCTGCACCTTCTCCCTCTCCACCTTCTCTCTCTCCACCTTCTCCCTCTCCATCTTCTCCCTCTGCACCTTCTCCCTCTCCACCTTCATGTCCATACCATTTAGTTTATTTCCTCTAATTTAACTCACACACTCAGACTCTCACAAACGCACCTACACCCTGACATTTCCACCTTAAACTACCTTAAAATATTGGTAAGAATTGTCAAATATTGTTTTGTGTTTTGTATTTTTGCGTCATATCTCAAAGCCGGGCTGTTTGTAGAGCCAAATCAGCTGCGTACAGTGACTCTGAACAGGACCGTTATGAATTAAAAGCGTACCCTGGTGAGCTCGTCGATCATGCTCTGCTGCTCCAGGACCTGCAGCTTCAAAAAGGCGATTTCCTGGTCGTCGTGAGCTTGGTCCAGATCATTCAGGGACTTGAGTTTCTTCAGAGGAGGATGTGAACTTATCTTCTCTTTCTGCACAGACACATTTCACATAAAGTCCAAGTCCAGCGGGTTATAAAACATTACACACCGTGAACTGACCATTTCTGAGTTTTCTTTGGACAGAGCTTTGAGTTTCTCCTCCAGCTTTTGGATGGTTTGACTCAAGTCGTCGTTTCTTTTATGGAGCAGTTTGTTCTTGTCCAGCAAAGGCTTACACTGCTTCTCTCCTTCTCTTACACGTTTTACCTGCAGGAAACACACAACAAATGGGTTTTTATTTGACTTTATAGCGATAACACATAGGATTACAACCACCTGTGCATTAAATATCACATTTTACAAGATGATGATGTAATTCTCTCAGGCAGCGTTCATATATGACCTGGTCTGGTCCCGGTTTATTCCCAGTTTAGGTCTGATTTAGAAGCGTCGTGTGGAAATATAAGGACACGCTAAATTAGACAAGAGTAGCAGCTCGTTTTAACTATACTGAACTTTGTCACTAGTACCATAAATTCTGGACTATAATCAGCTACTTTTTTCCCCACGCTTTGAACCCTGTGGCTTATACAACGGTGCAGCTAATTTATAGATTTTTACTGACTAACATCCACCGGGGGGCGCTCTGTAGCAGTAAACGCAAAAGTGAGACAGATGTGGTAAAGATTACGCGCTGAAGAATACACTAATTTTGATTTTGAACTGTTATTTTGCGCATCATGTCACAGCCTCATCACGGAAAACACACGAAGAAATGAAAATGATGCAGGTTTTAAGATAAAGGCAATGGATCTGACGTCAAAGAAGGAAATAGAGCCACTGCACGAAAGTTTGGCATCAATGAAACGATGGTGCGACGTTGGAGGCGGCAGTGGGAAGAACTTAGTCGATGTAAAAAGACGACAAAAGTTTTCAGAGGAAATAAAAGCAGATGTCCCGTGTTGGTGCGGTTTTAAACTAAAACTAAAAAAAACCTCTGTGTACCGTCTTTCTGTGTAAATATCTCATATGTACAAAATTGATTCTCTTTTTAAACTTACCGGTAGCTGCTGCGGTTTATATACAGGCTCTATAGTCTGAAATTTACAGTATATTAATTACAAGGTCTATCATCCCACTATATCTGATCCTCAATGGCTCGTGTAGAATTTAGATCAAAATCGCAACTAATAAAAAGATATATTTGTTAAAAAAAACAACATATCTGCTCATTTAAATTATTTGAATAAAAACACTGCACATTAATTAACGTGTAGAGAACATTATTGTGAAAAAGCACGACTGCATTTGTGCTCGTTATGACGCGTTAAACATGAAACAGAGCAACAACAAATATAAAAAAAATAATAATAAACACACTGTACATAATGTTTAATGTCTTAAAAGAATGAAAAAACTAAAATAGTTCATTTTAAAGGGTTTCTAATGTTACACCTCCTTACGCCTGTCATGATAATTACTATATCTTTGTCGTGTGTACATTTTCTTTGCACTTTTTTGGTAATTTTTTGGCTTTATGATCAGATTTAAGCCGTAAAAGATTGAATTAATAACGTCTTTGACTCATTACAGATGCAAACTAAAGTGTTTCAATCTGCTGTTTATTTATTGGATCTCACATTTATTTATTTATTTATTTATTTAACAGTATAAGAACAGTTTTTGTGGTTTAAATCTGCTCTAGGATTGTTGCGTCAGTGGCAAAAAAAAAAACAGTTTCAGTATTATCGTTTCTGGTCTATGTTTACTTATTGTGACAGGCCTCCTCTTCCTCACTTTCCTTGTACATTACGAGCATCCTAATTACTCACAGCAATGAGTTTATAAGCACTTTTCACAACTGTCAGAGCCCAGGGCGGAGTTTTGCCATGACAGTAAACGCAGACAGTACATAAGAGCTTATTTTGACCTCGAGAGCTGCTTGTACAATCTATCTCTACTGGATAAAGCTAAATTTTGCTCAAATACATGGGGAAAAATTGCGTATAGTGTCTTTAACAACATATATAACACCATTGATAAACTGATAGCACCACTGCCCCAATCTGAAAACAAAACAAAATAGTTTAAAATCGTCTTACCAGCTCATTCCTCTCATCAACCAGCAGAGAATTGCGATCTTCCAGTTTTCGTATTGTTGAGTTGAGCTCTGCGACACGTTTCTGATTTCTCCTCATGTCCTGGAAGGAAATCACATAATTTAATTCAAGAGTTAATCCAATTCAATGTAAAGCTGTGTGTGAGACTCCAAAGGGCAAAATGTAACGCAGCATTTGTCACATGTTTGGTCTCGTAATGGTTGACTTTCGGAAACAATAATTAAAATGTTAGTTTTGACGGGGCACGTGGGTAAACTGTAGATGCAGAACTGGGCCAAAGGTTACTTTACAAATAATTACAGAGTGGCACAGGGGGTTTCAGACGATGGGACGGGCGCAGCTGCTGGTTTAGACTTGTCTAAAACCATAGACCACATGTGTCAAACTCAAGGCCCGTGGGCAAAATGTGGGCCACCAGGTCATGCTATGTGGCCTGCGACAGAGTAAATTAAAAGGTATGACTATCGGTTTATCAGGATACACAGTTACACAGACATTTTTTCATATCTATGCAAATCCGTATGCCATATTTGTAACTTGAATACGTAATAAATATCGAAAAAGTACCGTAAATTTTGGACTATAGAGCGCACCTGAATATGAGCCGCACCAGCTAAATTTGAAAAGAAAATCTATTTTGTACATATATAAGCCGCACCTGAATATAAGCCGCAGGTTTTTGTGATGTAACATGTGATATTTACACAGAAAGACGGTTAACAGGTTTTTTTTTTATTTTTTTATTTAGGAAACGCTTTTTTTTTTTCTTTTTTTTGTTTAATTGTGTCTGAAAAGCATCAGTTCATAATCTTTCCCCATGTCTCACTTATGCATTTACTGTTAGAGTGCCCCCCCAGTGGCCGTTAGACAGTAAAAATCTATAAATTAGCCGCACTGTTGTATAAGCCGCAGGGTTCAAAGTGTGGGGAAAGAAATGTAGCGGCTTATAGTCCGAAATTTACGGTAGTTGCATTTATTTTACATTACATTTGGTTACATCTGGCCCTTTGAGAGCGACCATTGTGATGATGTGGCCCTCTGTGAAAATACGTTTGACACACCCGCTGTAAACCGTATAAAGAAGTGGATTAAGTGCGTCCGACGTCACCCACGGCGTTCGGCTCCAGTCAAATGAAGCTCATCGAGGCCGGAGCGGTTATAGCGGCTAATCTGGAGCCGAGTTCTGATAGCATAGCAACCAAAGAGCTAATCCAGAATGTAACGGCCCTTTCCGTTCGTTTAGCGGGGCACTTAGCAACGCTGTTAATCAAACCTGTTGCTAATGCTAACGGGAGTGACCTCAGGGAAAGGAGGCGCCTGATTTGTCTGTTATTAATGTTCATATCTTGATCCACGGATACGGTAGTCAAGTAAAAATACCCGTATCATGTAGAGCGGGTTAATACGAACATTTTAAGACCAAACGATGAGTCTGACAGCAGCAGAGACAGAGAGAGGAGCGACGACGATGGAACGCGGCGGCTAGCACGGTTCAGAACTGGCTCCCTATTTCATATCGGGTGAAATCTAAAATGTTACCGATTGTTTTTTTAAATGTCAGCGCTCTATGGGTTCCTCTTTATCTTCGGGAGTTACTGCAGCCCTGTACTCCACCCACAGCCCCGAGGAGGACCAGAGGAGACCAAGCCTTTTCTGTGGCACCGCCCAGACTACGGCACAGCGCCCTCTGCCTGTCAGATTCTCTCCCTCTGTAGAGCAGTTTAAGACCAGACTAAAAACCGCACCTCTTCTTCCTGACATTTGGTTCTAGCTCTGCAGGATATCTCCGTGTTTTATTGGTTTATTGTTCTTTGACTTTGTATTTTATGTTTATCTGTTGTTGTTTTTTGTTGTTGTTGTTGTTTATGTGACGCACTTTGGGCAGCTTAAGTTGTATTTTAAATGTGCTATAGCAGTAAAATTGAACTGAACTGAATTGAAGTGAAGAACAGCAGAGATGGGGCAAGAACTGAACTGTCCAATTTATTTAGTATAAATTATGTGAAACTGTCATCTCGGCTCATGGACCAAATCTCATGTTTCATCTCGTCTTGTAGAAAGAACTACAGTAAAAGCACAAAACAGACGATAATGAAATTTTACGTGACGATTATCACGGTCAAAATAATTGCGTTTAACGATTGTATCACGATAAAAGTGATTAAAGTTGTTATGGATATGAATAATTACAACTTTAACAGAGAAGATGAGCAGGGCAGTCGATTGAAATTTGGGGGGCCCGGGGCAAAAAGCCTCGCATGGCCCATCGTAATACAAATTAATAGGAAGAGAGTCCAATTCTGGGCCCCCTAAGACCCTGGGGCCCCGGACAACAGACCCCTTTGTCCCCCTCTGTCGACTCCCCTGTGGATAAGTCGTTTTTTCTGCACTTTCTGGTGAAATAATGGCGATTATCTTTGTTGGCGGTTATATAAAATGTCCCACGAACGATTATTGTCGACCCTTTTCATCACGATAAACGATATTATTGTTTATTGTCCCGTCCCTCACGTGTAAACAACCCCATCTGTGTTTCTTAGAGCAGATATTTCCAGAGTCTAGAGCTAAGTTTGGGTTTATCGGCTCAACAAAACCAGACCATGACTTACTGGACTTCCACAGTGCTCTGCTCCATCACCGACTCTCCCGGGGATCTCTCGTTTGGGGCTCCCCAGGCCACATTCAGCCTCTTTCACCAGGAACAGCTGCTCGTCCAGGGCGTCCTTCTGCAGCTGGAGCTTCTGGAGGAACCCGGTGGTGGACTCCAGCTCCTTTTCCAAAGCGAAGATGGTGCGGTCCTTGGATTTGATCTCATCCACCTACGACAAAGAATATGTGAGTTATGAACAAGAATCATTTGACAAATTTGTAACATAACTGGCTAAAAGACTATTGTATTGAATTGGAAACAAAAAAATCTAAATTTACACTAATTTTTTGTATGACGTAATGAAACATGTCCAAATAGTATAGAGTATGTTTCCTGACCCACGCCATCTCCTGTATTTTTATTTAATTTAATTATTTTCTTATTTTATTTGTTTAATTTTACTATATCTTTGTTTTATTTTCTTATTTTATTTGATTAATTTTACTACATCTTTGTCTGTTTTATTTTCTTATTTTCTTTGATTAATTTTACTATATCTTTGTCTGTTTTATTTTCTCATTTTATTTGTTTAATTTTACTATATCTTTGTTTTATTTTCTTATTTTATTTGATTAATTTGACTATATCTTTGTCTGTTTTATTTTCTTATTTTATTTGTTTAATTTTACTATATCTTTGTTTTATTTTCTTATTTTATTTGTTTAATTTTACTATATCTTTGTTTTATTTTCTTATTTTATTTGATTAATTTTACTATATTTTTGTTTGATTTTCTTATTTTATTTGATTAATTTTACTATATCTTTGTTTTATTTTCTTCTTTTATTTGTTTAATTTTACTATATCTTTGTTTTATTTTCTTATTTTATTTGATTAATTTTACTATATCTTTGTTTTATTTTCTTATTTTATTTGATTAATTTTACTATATCTTTGTATGTTTTTTATGTATTTTTTATATTTTAAATGTTATATATTGATTTTATTTATTTATTAATTTACTTTTTTCTATTAAGCTATATTAATAACACATATATAAGGTTATTACCAACTATTATGCTCAAAAACTTGAATAAAAAGGTAAAAAAAAGAAAAAGAATATGTGATTTATACAGGTGTGGCAGTGCTGCTTTGTTTAATGATGAGTTAAACGTGGTATTTAATAGAAAAGTAGTAGCTAAAATATGAATAAAATTGTTTTTCTGTAGTTAAAGCCGCTGTATCTGATTTTTACTGTCTTAAAAATGTGAAAAAACAAACTAGTTCAAATCTGGTCCAAATCTCGTCCTCATTTTTAAACAGAAATGCTTTATAATTAGATGCAAACAGCGCACAGCGGTTTCATTTTGACCCTAAGTGCTGCTTTTACCATATAACTGTACTTGGGTAAGACAAATTTAGCTGTATAACATAACAAAACAATTGGGTACAGCTGCTTTAAAGAGTTACACAATATACAATAAATATGGAGTTCTGCAGGTTCCTGGAGAGACATGGATGTATCGCTATGGCAACATCCTGGTGATTACTCCTTGTGTAATTTGTGTTTGCATTGATGGATTTCAGATTTAAGAATGGGACGAAGCAAATTTTCCTATTAATTACATTGTACTTTGCCATGAAATATCTAAAGAGTAAATTCACAAATGTTGAACCTGATCATTTCTGTCAGTGACCAGACCATAGACTGTTTATGTAAATGGACATAGCTACCCTGCTAGCCGCTTTTTGTCCTCTCTCTGTCCCTGCTGCTGTCAGACTCGTCATTTTGGTCTTAAATGTTCGTATTAACCCGCTCTACATGATCCTGGGGCTTTTATTTCACTATTGTGTCTGTAAATCAAGATATGAACATTAAAAACAGACGAATCAGGCGACTTCTTTCCATGAAGTCACTCCTGCTAGCGTTAGCAACAGGTTTGATTGACAGCGCTGCCCTTTTTATTTATTCTTTTTTTTTTTTTGAGTTAGTTTATCTATTTATTTGTTATTTTGAATTTTTTTTTGTCATTTTCTTTCTTTTTTATTTTTAGTTATTTTGAGTTTATTTATTTGTTATTTAGATTTTTTTTGTCATTTTCTTTCTTTTTTTTAGTTATTTTGAGTTTATTTGTTAGTTTGAATTTTTTTGTCATTTTCTTTCTTTTTTTATTATTTTGACATTATTTGTTATTTTGTTTTTTTGTCATTTTCTTTCTTTTTTTTAGTTATTTTGAGTTTATTTGTTATTTTGAATTTTTTTGTCATTTTCTTTCTTTTTTATTATTTTGACATTATTTGTTATTTTGTTTTTTTGTCATTTTCTTTCTTTAAATTATTTTGAGTTTATTTATTTGTTATTTTGTTTTTTTGTCATTTTTTTTTCTTTTTTTAAGTTTTTTTGAGTTTATTTATTTATTTGTCATTTTGAATTTTTTTTGTAATTTTCTTTCTTTTTTATTATTTTGAGTTTATTAATTTGTTATTTTGTTTTGTTTTGTTGACATTTTCTTTTTTAGTTATTTTGAGTTTATTAATTTATTTGTTAGTTTGAATTATTATTTTTTTGTGTCATTTTCTTGCTAAGCGCACGCTCCCTGCTAAACCAGCGGTGCAGGCGGGAAGGGGCGTTACCTTTAACAGCCTCGCTCTGGATTGGCTCTTTGGTTGCTATGATACTTGCGCTCCAAATTTACTGCTATAACTGCTAGCCCCGATTAGCTTCATTTGACTGGAGCTGAACGCTGTGGGTGACGTCAGACTCACTTATTTCACTTCTATGGACTGGACCCATTCACGTCTTGTAGTACAACACAAATCCGCATTTTAAGAATATTAATTTTAGTCGTCCCTCTTGTTTATTAAATATTATTGGCCTATATGATGTAGTGACGTCATCCAACACCCGTTCGTGCGTACCAGTCGGCGTATGTCCCTCTCGCAGTCCCATTTGATCTTGGATATCTGCTCCTGGTGCTGCTGGTGCTCCACTCGCAGGTCGCCCGCCTTCATCTTGTCGGCCTGGATCATGTGACTCAGAGCTTCGTCCGTTTGCTTTTTGGACGATTTGAGCTCGGCGATCTCCTGCAGCAGCTTCACCCGCTCCTGGTCGAAGAACCGCCTCGCCTCCTCCCGAGCCTCCAGAGTCAGAGCCGTGCGCACCTGAAAAAGAAAATGTAAGATGTTAACAGCGTTTCATAATTCGGTATGTTAACTGTCGACGGAGGGAAGTCTGGGCTGTTTTTCAAGGACGTACGCAAACAATAAATCCACGTTTGTTGAACCTGATCATGTTTTTTTGGGCTAAACAAGACGTATTATTAGTTTTAGGGGAGAATTAAGTATTAAACAAATCATCATTTTACATTTTGATGACTGAAAACTGCTTCATAAGAGAAATACAGGGTGTCCATAAATAAATTACAAAGGAAATTGAGAAGATATGTTAATCAGACTTGTTCTATTGTGCTCAGTGGTTTCCTAAGTCTTTATCTCATTTAATCCACCTCTAAATGGGCTTCATTAGCGACACAAAAGCACATCAAGACCGGGCTGGATTTCTCGCCGTGTTTCGCTGTAGCAGAGACTCATTAATGGTTCAATCGCATCTGTGTCTTTTGGTTTAGTTCAGTAATGTCTCATGTCTTTGTTCGATACACGAGATCTTTAATACGGCTCCATAAAAAGAAATCCAGAGGTGTGAGATCTGGTGAACGTGGTGCGAATGGAGTTGGTTCATCTCTTCTAATCCAACGGTCTGGAAATGTTTGACTAAGGAACTCATGAGCATAGCAAAAGACGAAATTAAATCTGTCAACTGGACAAATCGCTGTGGGAGTGAAGACGTTTCTCTGCTCGTCCAAGTCTCTTCTTCTTCAGTTCTGGTCAGATCACTGCTGGACACTGCCTTATATCTGTCTGAAGGGAGGAGCTAATGTAATGTAGGGTAATGCAGTCTCCTCCATTCAGTGTAGCGAGAGAGCAGCTCAGGACCCCAGTCTGCTGTTCATCTACATCTCAAAGACACTAACCACTCCTTTAAAGATAGTGAAGTTCAGATCTTAGCTTTCAATCATTCAATCAGTCAACGTTTATTTATAGAGCACTTTAAAACACTCACGGTGACCACAGTGCTTTCCAGTAAAATCAAATTAAAAACAAGTTAAAATCATACTAAAACAGTAAAATAGGAGAATAAAATCGAATAAAATACAGTAATACAACAAAATATAAATAACGATAATGTGTCACAACATTATTAAGTGTCTGAATAAATATGTTTTAAGACGGACAGATATAAGGCAGTGTCCAGCAGCAATAATCTGACCAGACCTGACAGAAGAAGAGACTTGGATGAGCAGCAAAACGTCTTCACTCCTACAGCTTTTTGTCCAGCTGACAGATTTAATTTCGTCTTTTGCTATAGATCAGACCTGTACGACTGAGGGATTACACTGAGATCATGAACATGCAGACCCCAGTGTGGCGGGACCATCCTGCTGGAAAACGCTGGTTGGTTGAAGGTCCTGCAGTTGTGGTGCCGCAGATTCAGTCAAAAGGCTGAGGTCTGCAGTGACTGGGCTCTTATGGAAGAAAAACGGACCGATAATCCGACTGCACATGTGATTAAAAACGTTTATAACCAATGAGTACAACAGAACAAATCTAATTAATACTGTATAAAGACTTTATGGACATCCTGTAGGTCTAAAACTGCAGAACTGATCTCTGAAGTATATTTTGAATCCTGATTGTTTGAACTTATTGATTTGAAACAGAAATAACTCCAGGTCTAATGTGAGGATTAATAGAGCTTATAATAAACAGATTGACTCGTGTTGGTGGAATAGACCAGTTCTTCCCTGAAACAGTTCCCTACGGCAGAATTATATGGATTTTCAGACTTAAGATGGATGACTGAGGTGGTTATTTTAAAGAGTTTTGTAGTAGCAGCAGTAGTAGTAGTAGTAGTAGTAGTAGTAGTAGTAGTAGTAGTAGTAGTAGTAGTACACCCTAAAGCTTCGTCTTCAAGCCAAAGAGGATGTGTGTCTTTAATAACAACAGTGTCAAACTCTGTTGTTCCTCACGCAGAGCGGCTGTGGACATTTTAATTAAATAATGCCCAAAGGTTATGTAGTTGCTTCCATTCACATAAAAGTGTTTAACATAATATACGAGAAACAGACTCTAGACCAGGGGCGTCAAACTCATTTTCACCGAGGGCCACATCAGCAAAATGGCCGCCATCAAGGGCCAGATGTGACTGTGCGGCCGTGTAAATATCACTAAATGTAACCGAATGTCATGTAAAATAAATGTAATTACTTTTTAACTTGTTAAATAACGGTTTCTGTGATAAACTGACATTTTTAAAAGTGTGTATCTGTGTCAAATTCAGCCTTTTACAGCCTTTTAATTATTGGACAATTTGTTGTTTTTCTTGCAGACTCACTTTTGCGTACTTAGCTCTGTGTTTGGTGTCAAAATGTCGACGTCCTTCCACGCCGACAATTTTCCTCTTCATGAACATTTTGTGATGATTATTTGCAAATATTTGTCAGTTCCACTTGCTGGGAAAGTCTCATTAGTTTATTGTCAGTGCAAACATTAAAGCAGCATAGACTTATTTTAAAATGACAGCCATGCCTTTTAATTTATCTTCTCGCGGGCCACATAAAATGACGTGGCGAGCCGCATTTGGCCCCTGGGCCTTGAGTTTGACACATGTGCTCTATACCCTGCACTGTTTTTTACACCACAGTGATGATTAAAACAAATACTGTGCTTCAGGAAATGTCCAGCTGCATTATTATATTCAACTAAGTATCAATTTGTTGTTTTTTTTTCCCCAATTAGTAACTATTAAATGTCTTTATATCAGACATAATCAGAACGAGTCTGCAGAAGATGTAAGTATTAAAAACACTGTGCTGCTTATGAGGAAATATAGTCAAAAGCTTTAAAAAGTCAATCCATCCATCCGTTTTCTTCCTTTTATCCGAGGTCGTGTCGCGGGGGCATCAGTCTAAACAGGGACTCCACCTTTACCACCTTTAAAAAAAGTCAATTAAACTCAATAAATAATGAGCGATTTCACGCCTTTTAGCATCCTGACTCGCTCTGTTGTTCTCTTTGTCTCCTGTGTTCACTTTGGGTCTGATGATGGAGTTATAGAAGGGAGATAGATGATGTCTAAAAGCCTCGATTCCTGCTTAAGGATTGTCTTTCTTAACAAACATTTTACTTTTGGCTTTTATTAAGAGCTGAATGACTCCGCTAAGTGTGACTCAGGCTAATATGACTCATGGGCTCTTCCCGTGGATCAGACCTGGACGACTGAGGGATGACACAGACATTAACTCAAAACAGACCTGAAAACGCATCTCCATCCACAGCTCCCTCCCTCTTAAACGAACCATCGCTCACGTAGTAATGTTATTTTATTTTGTAGTTTACACGCGCTCCTCACCTTCTCCCCGCTGCCGTCCCTCATGGCGTTGATGGCGGCCTTGAGTCTCTGGTTCTCCTGCTCCTTGATCTTGGCGTGTCGGGCCAGCTCCTGCTCGTGCTGCCTGGTCAGGTTCTCCCTCAAAGCCTGGAGCTCTTTCTGCTTCTCCTCGTGCCATTTGGCCCTCTGCTCCGTCAGCGCCGCCGTGTGCCGATGCTGCTCCTGCTCGCGCGCACGCTTCACCTCCTGCACCTTGTCGCGCTCCAGTTTGCTCACCTGAAACACAAAGAAACATATTCAGCGGTGTCACTGTACTGCTACTCTCTCACCGTTACTGGAGTCAAAGTAAATCTAAAATGTGTATTGGCAAAGAAATATACAGTTTATATGAATTGAGTTTACTTTTATTACAGTAAAATATGGTGCTAAATTATAATACAGAAAAAATATATAAAATAAAACAGTTTGAGAGTTCCCACGTACGTTTTTTTCATTAAAAAATGCTTAAAATGTAAATACACTAGCCCCACGTGAGGAGGACGTGGAGGACACACTGTACATCTGACAATATTAATATTTAACCTGCTCAGTCTTCTGTTATTAACATTCACACGCACTGGAATTCACACTTAACATTCACAGGCAAAACACAAGGCATCTCTGGACGTCTTAAAGCGTCTACAGTCACGTGAGAAGTGTTTTCATGCTGCAGACGACTTCAGAGAGTTTTTGGAGTTACTGTTAGCAGAGCCAATGGTTTTATATTTATTTTATTGTATTTTATTGTGTTTTATATTATTTTACTGTATTTTATTGTATTGTATTGTATTTTATTTTACTGTATTTTATTTTATTGTATTTTATTTTACTGTATTTTATTTTATTGTATTGTATATTTTTCTGTATTTTATTGTATTTTATTTTTTATTTATTTTTATTTTATTATACTTTATACTTTATTATATTTTACTGTATTTTATTTTTTATTGTATTATTTATTTTAATGTATTTTTATTTTATTGTTTTTTATTTTATTTTACTGTATTGTATTTTTTTATTATATTTTACTGTATTTTTTTAATTGTATTTTACTGTATTTTATTATAACTTATTTATTTATGCATGTATGTATTTATTTATTTTAAGAGCAAATACATTCGGCTGTGTTTGAATCAGAGTTCACCTAAAACGCCACCCTCAAATCACAAAAAACGCTGCTCGTCCAAGACGCTTCTTCAGTTCTGAGGTTTGGACGAGCAGCGAAAAGTCTTCACTCCTACAACATTTTGTCCAGTCGACAGATTTAATTTTTCTTTTCAATGGATCAGACCTGGACTGAGGAGTTACACAGATATTACCTTCAAATCAATCAAATCTGGCTTTTATTCTTTGTGTAATTAATGCAAATATTATATCATCATCATTTAGTTCGATCGTGAAAGGCCTGTGAATGTGTTTTTGGTATTTTAATGCCATTTATTCACTTCCTGACGTGAGTTTACAGTAAAAACATGAACGACGAGGCAGTGTGTGTTTGTACCTTGCATTTTTCCTGGTGCAGTTCGATCTGGATGTCGGTGAGTTTGGATCTGAGGTCTTCGTTGGCGGCCTGCAGGGCGGAAATGAGCGCCTCAGGCTTTTCGCCCTTTGCGCTGCGGGCTTTCTTGGCCATTTAAAAAAAAAAAAAACAACCCAAAACACTAATGCTTCGGCTCAGACAGGGTCATCCGGAGACTTGACTCAAAACTTTCCACAACGCTTCCAGGGTTTCCAGTTCCTCCTCTTCTTCATTCTCCTTTAGACTCAAGAGCTGCAGAGGACAGACGGGGACAGACGGGGACAGACACACAGGACGGTGTTATAGACTCAGGAAAGCAGGAAATCAATGATGTTTCTCTCATGAGACAATTTCATAGTGTTGATTACATTTAGCATAAAGTACATTTGGTGAACGCAATTTTACGCAGCGAATCAGGGACCAGCACGACAAATCTGCAGCTTCCACCTGACGGCATCATCTGCATCTTCCTCTAATAACAAATAAGTTCATGTCCTCTATCTCTGGTCTTCCTCTGGGCCTTCTGTTTGTTAAGTTCTGAACAAGGTGCATCTTTCTCAATAAACATTTTCTGAGGTTTGCAGAGGACATAATGTTACTGTAATGATTATTGTTGAGTTTGGAGACTTTTGCACGACTTAAAGGGACAGTAGGTTCTTTCATTTTTCTTTTTTTTTTTTTAATTTGTATAACAAAATCAAGACCCCACACCCACCCCTTCCAAAAAATAAATAAATACATAAATAAATAAATATAAAAAAAATCAATTAAAAAAATCTATAAAATAAAAAGCAAATGAAATAAAATAAAAAATCAAAGTAAAATAAAATAAAACAAAATACACATAAAAAAATCATAAAATTGAAACAAAAATGAAATAAAATAAATTAAATTGAATAAAAAAATAAACAAATAAAAAAATAATAAATAAATAATAAATAAATAAATAAAATAAAATCCTCAATCCTGAGTTCAATAGCTGTGCAGTAGCTTCTTTCTGTTTTTAGTTACACAGTATTTTTCACACATGACCAGTCAAAAGTTTGGACATACTTTTTTTATATTTATTCTTTATTTCCAAGATTAGTCGCATTGTAGATTCTCACAAAACGCTCAAAACTATGAATGAACACAAACTGAACGTAGCAAACAAAAAATAAACTCAAAATAACTGGTTATCATATCATACATGCTTTTATGTTTTATGCTTAAAAACTTTTAAAAAATATGCTTTGGGTCCAGGTCACTCAGTACAGATTTATTGTTATTATTTATGTTGTTTTTGGTTTTACATTTCTTTTTTGGGGGCTAGGATGCGCACATGGGACCAAGATATAACATTTAATTTTTGTTTTTTCACTGGAAATGAACATTCAAAAAAAAAAAAAAACAAAAAAAAGTCTTTTGCTTTGACCCTGTTTTGCACTTTTGACATTTCTTGACCCCTGACAAGGCACAGCCGTGACGTGAAAACCATCTCATGTGAGCTCATCATCGAGAGACGACAGAGAAAAGTGTGGATACTTCAGACTTTTGAGAATCTGAACATTAAATTTAAGCTATTTAACTTGTTTCTTTGCGACATAATTCTATAGAGAAAGTAGGACAAAGCTCTGAATGAGAATGCGCGTCTGAAGATTAACTTGAGTCGCACAGTCCTGACCATGACTCCAGTGTTCTTTTTGAATCTCTCGTGTTAATTATCAAATCCGCACATTCAAAGCTTCAGGACTCATTAACTCAAGACATATATACATCCCTCATTCACAATAATACACACAATACGTAACGCTTTTAGTTTTTCCGGTTGAACCCTGTTGAACTGAGAGGCAGATGTACCGGGACGAGCTGGACGTTTTAATCTTACACATGACATAACCTGATTAGAGATTAGTGGGTCTGTTAACAAACGGAGCTTTGACTCCTCGCTGCTGTTTTTAAGTCTCATGAACATCAGGAGGTTTTTAGCAACTCCCACTGAGATATATGTCATTTAAAGACGGGGCATTTTACTTCTACGGGGTATTTTACCTCTATGGGGTATTAAAGAGGAGGTATTTTACCTCTACAGAGTATTAAATGGGGGTATTTTACTTCCACGGGGTATTAAATGGGGGTATTTTTCTTCTACGGGGTATTAAATGAGGGTATTTTACTTCCACGGGGTATTAAATGGGGGTATTTTACGTCTACAGGGTATTAAATGGGGGTATTTTTCTTCTACGGGGTATTAAAGAGGAGGTATTTTACCTCTAGGGGGTTATAAATGGGCGTATTTTACCACTAGGGGGTATTAAATGGAGGTATTTTACTTCTACGTGGCATTAAAGAGGAGGTATTTTACCTCTAGGGGGTATTAAATGGGGGTATTTTACCTCTACGGGGTATTAAATGGGGGTATTTTACCTCTATGGGGTAATAAAGAGGAGGTATTTACTTCTACGGCCTATTAAAGAGCGAGTATTTTACTTCTATGGGGTATTAAAGAGCGAGTATTTTACTTCTACGGGGTATTAAAGAGGAGGTATTTACTTCTACGGGGTATTAAAGAGGAGGTATTTACTTCAACGGGGTATTAAAGAGGAGGTATTTACTTCAACGGGGTATTAAAGAGGAGGTATTTACTTCTACGGGGTATTAAAGAGGAGGTATTTACTTCTACGGGGTATTAAAGAGGAGGTATTTACTTCTACAGGGTATTAAAGAGGAGGTATTTACTTCTACGGGGTATTAAAGAGGAGGTATTTACTTCTACGGGGTATTAAAGAGGAGGTATTTACTTCTACGGGGTATTAAAGAGGAGGTATTTACTTCTACGGGGTATTAAAGAGGAGGTATTTTACTTCTATGGGGTATTAAAGAGGAGGTATTTACTTCTACGGGGTATTAAAGAGGAGGTATTTACTTCTACGGGGTATTAAAGAGGAGGTATTTACTTCTACGGGGTATTAAAGAGGAGGTATTTACTTCTACGGGGTATTAAAGAGGAGGTATTTTACTTCTATGGGGTATTAAAGAGGAGGTATTTACTTCTACGGGGTATTAAAGAGGAGGTATTTTACTTCTACGGGGTATTAAAGAGGAGGTATTTTACTTCTATGGGGTATTAAAGAGGAGGTATTTTACTTCTATGGGTATTAAAGAGGAGGTATTTTACTTCTATGGGGTATTAAAGAGGAGGTATTTTACTTCTATGGGGTATTAAAGAGGAGGTATTTACTTCTACGGGGTATTAAAGAGGAGGTATTTACTTCTACGGGGCATTAAAGAGGAGGTATTTACTTCTACGGGGTATTAAAGAGGAGGTATTTACTTCTACGGGGCATTAAAGAGGAGGTATTTACTTCTACGGGGTATTAAAGAGGAGGTATTTACTTCTACGGGGTATTAAAGAGGAGGTATTTACTTCTACGGGGTATTAAAGAGGAGGTATTTACTTCTACGGGGTATTAAAGAGGGATATATTAACGCGTTTAATAAGTTTCAGTTTCGTTTTTGACGTTCTGACTCTCCTCTGCCTTTGCTCTCTGTGTTACGTCGCTCCCACTTCAGAGCACTATCACATTACTGTACAATCAGTGTGGATCGCGCTAACAGAATCACTACAAATCGCGTCAGGTTTGTGAAGTTGTATTACGCAGTTTTGTATCATGCTTTTGAATATTTATGGGGAATTGTCTTAGCTGCATAAAAACCTGACATTTTTTATAAGAAGGGCTGTAAAAACCAAACCCTAAATCCAATCTGCATAATCTCTAGTATAAATATCGATTACTGTTCAAACGTGTATTATAAAGTGTTTCTGAGCCGGCCGCATAGTTTTTTCATTGTTTGCTTGCATAAAAAAAACACTCAAAAGTACATTTGTTTTTATATTTTTCTTCTACTTAAACTGGTATCACACAATTATTTGATGCATCGAAGGAAAAATAAGGATGGATACAGGTGTAAAATAGAGGTAGTTCTGTGGAAAAAAGGCAAAAGTAAATGCTGACACCTCCTTTAACGTGATATTTATGGTTAAAAAAAGAAAAAAGTCGAGGTATCATGGTCTTTAATCTTGTGATGTCATGAAGTGGTAGTTTAAGTTACCAGCTTTTTTTTTTTTTTTTTACCTATTGTTCAGAAAAGATTGCACAATTCCACAGCTGAAATGATCCAAATGATTCTAGAAATGAAGGTGTGTGGAGTTTAAAAACACAGCGGAGCACTTCCTGTATCACCGCATGATGACATCACAAGGTGGAACAGAGTGTTGGGTTTTTTTGAGAGAGAAAAACGCAGCCTAAATCTGCAGGGTCTGTGTGTTAAACATGTGTGAATGAAACAATAACACAACTCCAGGTCTGTTTGTGACGAGGAAACGAGATAATAACACACAATAGATCAGAAAAAGAGTAAAATGAGCCTTTTAAAACTGCACGTGGCACAAGAACAGCATCGATTTTACACTGGTTGGTTACAAAGAACAGGCTATATGTTGAAAATACGACAGAGGAGGCGAAAGAAACAACATAAATGTGCGTAGAAAAATCCAGAAAAGTGCACGGTCAGGTGTTTTGTGGACTCACTGGGGCAGAAACACGGCTCCAGTTTGACTCAGGTCCAGAATATTACATGCACCGAGTCACACGTGGCTGCAGAAAGTGTTCCTTTAAACGTTTGTTTCACTTACGACAGTTTCGGCAGCGGACGTTATCTAACCGCACGCCGCCCCTATTACACATTGAAAGTCAAAGTCGACGTTAAAGCGTTTTGCACGTAAATATTACCCCGAGGAGAGCGGAGGAGTCGTGTGCCGCAGTGAGGGAGACGACGCACAGACACGGGCACAGAGTGTACAAACCGACGGGACAAACCGACGTCCATCAGCTGTTTGTCAATGAGTTATTAGTTTGACAAAGACTATCATCGTAAAGCGGCTGTACGTCGTTATATTATGCGTGTTAAAAGCCGACTCTGCACAAATTAATGAGGTTAAATCAGTAAAAGTTTGTGTCGTTATTGTAGCATAAAAGGTGCGTTGACGTTCGCACAGACACCACAGCAAATTTAGGACTAAACTGGAACGAAAAGCAGAACTAAACTTGGATTAGGGCAAATTTAGGACAGTGAGACGCCCAGCGGAGCACACACTACAGCGTGTGTGCGTGTGTGTGTGTGTGTGGGTGTGTGTGTGTGTGTGTGTGTGTGCGGTTTGGAGGTAGAGACAGATCAATATATTGGTTGGTGATTTATCAGGTCGATATCTGGACTTTTTAGCGTATCAGACTTAAATCTCCAGCACAGGCAAGTTTATTTGTACAGCACAATTTGTACGCAAAGTCATTCAAAAGTGTTTTACAGAATAAGAAAAATATTAAAATGACAAAACAGTGGTCCGTCACTCTATCGCGGCTCACCTTTTGTGGTCTCGCTGTTTCGTGGATGTTTTTTTTTTAGTGTATAAACGTGCATTGTGTTCTGCGTCCTGATTGGCTAAAGGACTGTAGACCAGACATGAGCAAACTACGGCCCGGGGGCCTCACACGGCCCTTTGGGTTTATTAATCTGGCCCGCCGAATGTGACCAAATTATATTAAAATAGATAAAAGTAGGCGAAGCTCTGGCCTGGAAACACCTTGGGGTCCGACCGTAGGAGCTGGAGGACGTGTCTGGGGTGAGGGAAGTCTGGGAGTCCCTGATTGGACTGCTGCCCCCGCGACCCAGCCCCGGATAAGAGGAAGAAAATGGATGGATGGATGGATAAAAGTAAACATATACACACACACACACACACACACACACACACATAAATATATATATAAACAAAAATACATAGAGAGAGAGAACTAAACTAAACTAAACAGAACTAAACCAGGACTAAACCTGAACTATATACTATGGACTTAATCTAGTTGAAATGACTCAAATTATAAAAAGTTTATAAACCACAAAAATTCTAGCCTTGGTTTAAATGACTTGAAATAGGAAAATGAATCTGCAATGAATTTAAATAAATATTTCCGTGCTTGTGTGTGAGTCGTAGTGATTTGTGTAAATTCACTATGTTAATCCTGCAGTGTTCTGGTGTGAGGAAACCATACACTGTTTATATAAATGGACATAACTATCCTGCTGCTGACACGTTCCAAACAGGAAGTGATCATGGGCTGCACATCCGGCGACTCTGGCTCCAATTCACTTTACATTGAAAAACTGTCTCCTCTCTCTGTAACTGCTGCTGTCAGACTCATCATTTTGGTGGTGATATGTTCGTGTGGACCCGTTCTACGTGATCCTGGTGTTTTTATTTCACTATTGTGTTTGAGATATGAACATTAATAAGTTACAAATCCTCTGCACTGACCAGCAACTGGAAGTGGAACCTGCATGTCAACGTGTCGTCATAGCAACACATACAAATAACAACGACACATAAACAAACAAAAGGTGTGGACCCTGCGCTAAAAAAACAACACATCAGATCATTACAATACATCGAATAAACGCATTTTTAGTTTTAATCGTCTGTTTTTGTACATTACTTCGATCACTGGGTTTCAGAATGAATGCAAAAGTTCGACTGTTTCCATAGCGATTCAATATTTTAAAACAAAATTAATCTTTGTATGTTCATCTGACTCTTGGGAGAATGACGTCGTCGCGTTCTAGAATCTGAAAATGGCCAATCACAGAGCTCTCGACGACGTCATGGAAACGCAGCCTCTCGGTTGCTTGGAAACCGGGTAGAACTCCGAGCTCTCTGATTGGTCGGCTTCATTTATGACATCACAAAGGACTTAAAGACATCACTACCGCTGCGTAGTAAGGGTGAGGTGCCGAGACAAGACCACTAACAATCAACTCACCACAGTTGACACAGCAGAGCAGAGCGAGCACGATTCTTGAGGATAATTCATATTACCCAGAGTCAGTTTAGCTTTTAATTCAATATTTGCATTTATTTGTCAAATATTAACCTACGAATTCAAAAGCGGAGACGAAAAACATCGCTAAAAATGGATCATTTAGGAATGGGAGACAACCCAGTGAAACATTCGATCGGTCAAGTCTTGGAGCAACATCTGAGTGACTTGACCGACTCTTGTGAGGTCTTTAAATCGATCAGGGACTCTTTCGAAGAAAACAATGTCACTCTACGACAAGAGATCCTAGAGGCTTGCAGCGGGAGAGAGGCATTTATTTTCCTCAAACTTGCGGTGGAAGAGGCTCTAAAAGAAAACAAAGCCCTTATAGAGAGGAAGGAGCAGCTCCTGCAAAAATACGAACCCACGATTGAACGACCAGAAGATGAGACTGAGATCTTAAAAAGCCAGAGAGATGAGTTTGAGAGCTTGAAATCCAAATTATCTCAAAGTGAAGACTGGAAACAGCGCCACCTTGAGTTAGTAACTGAGTACAAGCAGAATCTAGAAGATGCCAAACGTGTGTCTGACCAAATATCAAACATGATACAGAAACTGGCTGTGGAGAGGAATTTGACACAAAAAACTGGAGCGTTGGCAAAGCTGGAAGGTGTTTTGATTAAAGAAAATGAACAATTAGAGGAACATCTTCTGAAAATGACAAAAAAATACGACGCGGACAAGATAATAGAATTTGGACATAAACACAAACACTTGCAGATATTGGATCTTCGGTGTTTTAATGATGATGTTCTGCAGGAAATTGAAGCAATGCAGAATGAAATTATCCACCTAAAAGCCTTGTCCGATTGTCGTAAGGATAGAAACAAGAACACGGCAAAGATCAACGCCAAAATCAAAAAGTTACAAAAGGAACAAGAGAAACTTCGCCACGAGCTGAAGATCGTCGAGTCTCAGAAGGTGAAATATACAAATGATTTGGATAAAGCGAGGATGGAGTACACTGGCTTGCTTCACGAAATCCACACGCTGAATAAGGAGATTAAAGACCCTCGCCTGATAAAAGTGCATTCGGAAACGCTACAAAATGAGAAGAAGGTGCTGATGCAAAGACAAGACGTCGTAAAGAAAGAGGGCTCCAGACTATTGAAGATTAAGCAAAAGCAAAAACCTTTAATGGTCAAAGATAAAGATCCATCTCACGCAACGGGAGCGAGTTTGCAAGGTTTGGAAGTTTGCGAGGTTTGGAAGAAGAAATACGCAGACTTGGAGATGAAGAACGACGACCTGAAAAGCAAACTTCGACAGATGAAGGATTATCTTTGCAAAGTCACTAAAGATTACGACGAAGAAAAAGTGTTCGCGTTCAAATACGACCAAAGACTCCGCGAGACACAGCGTCTAAAGAAATTAAATCACGATCTCCAGCAAGAAATTGACGAACTGCAGAGCAAAATGATGAACAGCACAGTCATATCTGACACTCATAAGAGACTTGACCAGGAATTGGAGTTTAAGAAAGCTAAAAACAAGGAAGTGCTCGAGAAACATCACCACATCCACCACGAACTGCGCAAACTTAGAGAGTCTGAGGAAGTGGAGCAGAGATGTGACACAGAACAGCACGAAAGGCTCTACAGTTTGTACAGAGGAATTCATGAACTGCAGTGGGAAATCAAAGAGGCTCGCTCGGTAAACGACGATCTCAAGAAGATAAAATGTCAAAGAAACGACGACTTAAAGAAGAAGCGTTTCATATTGAGGAAGGTGAAGAAAGAACAGGAGCCGTCGCTGGTCAAAAATCTAAATCGGGAACATAAAAATGAACTAATGCGGCGAGAGAATGAAACGATACAAAAAGTTTACACGGAGCTGTACTTCTACTTGGCCTGCAGAGAAATGGTGACGTTTCTGAATGACGTTTTACAGGAAGAGAACGGAGGGCTGGAGCAGTAAACCGGGACTAAAACAGGACTAAAACAGGACTAAGACAGACCTAGGGCTGTGCTAGCATTTTAACATGGCAATAGGTCTCTAAAAGCAGGACTAAACCAGGACTAAACCAGGACTAAACCAGGACTGCCTTTTTGGTTTTCCTGAATAACATTTGCTCTGTCACTAAACCCTTTGGGTTTATTAATCCGGCCCGCAGAACGTGACCAAATTATATCCATCCATCCATTTTCTTCCTCTTATCCGGGGCCGGGTCGCGGGGGCAGCAGTCCAAGCAGGGACTCCCAGACTTCCCTCACCCCAGACACGTCCTCCAGCTCCTCCGGTGGGACCCCAAGGCGTTCCCAGGCCAGCCAAGAGACATAGTCCCTCCAGGTGTGTCCTGGGTCTTCCCCGGGGCCTCCTCCCGGTGGGACATGCCCAGAACACCTCCCTAGGGAGGCGTCCAGGAGGCATCCTGAGCAGATGCCCGAGCCTCAGCTGCTCCTCTCAACATATAGGAGCAGTGGCTCTACTCCGAGCTCGGACCGATACAGCGACCGCATCACTGCAGACGCTGAGCCGATCCGCCTGTCAATCTCACGCTCCATCCTTCCCTCACTCAAGACCCCGAGATACTTGAACTCCTCCACTTGAGGAAGAGACTCTCCACCCGGAGAGGACAAACCACCTTTTTCCGGTCGAGAACCATGGCCTCGGATTTGGAGGAGCTGATTCTCATCCCAGCCGCTTCACACTCAGCTGCAAACCGCCCCAGTGCTGCAGGTCCTGGCTCGAAGAAGCATCAGGACAACATCATCCACAAACAGCAGAGAAGAAATCCTGTGTTTCCCGAACCAGACCCCCTCCGGCCCCTGAACCAGACCCCCTCCGGCCCCTGAACCAGACCCCCTCCGGCCCCTGAACCAGACCCCCTCCGGCCCCTGAACCAGACCCCCTCCGGCCCCTGAACCAGACCCCCTCCGGGGCTGCACCTAGAAATTCTGTCCATAAATATAATGAACAGAACCGGTGACAAAGGGTGGAGGAGGACCAAATTATATTTTATTTATTTTATTTTTTATGTTTTTCTGCTGTTTATTTAACTGAAATTTAATAAATTTATTATTCATTTAATGAATGCATTTGGAAAACATTTTGTACATTGAGTCTTGCATTTTCATCCTTTGCTACATGTTACAGGCCAAATCTATAATGTCATATAAACATATCCTGGTAACGCCTGTGTGAGAAACGTGTATAAAGTGTGTGGTGAGGCAATTAATTTGGTCTGATATCGTTGCCCGCTAGTCTCCATGGAGATACAGAAATTTAAAGCCGTACTGTACAACATTCCACAAAGCAGGCGTCTGACCCTCCACCGCAAAGGTTACGTCGTGCACCTTTAATCTGATCAACTCTGCTTTAAAATAAGTCACGTTTCATGTTTCCACACTTCAGTCTGGACGCACTGATGCTGTATTAACCTACAAATGTCCCAACTATGGACCAAAAAGGGGTTTTCTCCAGATATGAATCCACTCAGGAAATCTCGTTACGTCGAGTACAAAACAAACCACTCAAGCTTAAAAATACTCCAGCTGCAGAAAGGAACCAGATAGAGACAAAGAGAATTATTTCAATTTCTTTTAGAGTAGTTTAGGACAATTTTGAGTAAAGGTAAATGTCTCTACTTCACCCTTGAGCAGGAAAAAATCTGAATTTAGAACTGAAAACGTGTGAAAATAGGTGAAATCCGCATATCAGCTTTATTTTTACAATTATTCTATGTTTTTGTCTGTAAAACCCCTCACCACACACTTTATACACTTTTCTCACACAGGCGTTAACATTTTCTCACATTTCTCTCTCGTTTAAACTCTCTCAAAGTTCAAACCTTCGTAGGCGTCTTTGTCGGTGCAGAACGTTTCGTCGACATTGTGGGTTTTGTCGGGGAGAAAACAAATTGCAAACGTACAGCACTTCAGAGTCACATAACAAAATAGCTCTAAAAAAATTTTAAAAAACGCGAAACAGCGAGACAGCGAAAGGTGAACCGCGATATAGCGAGGGACAACTGTACTGTAAATCCTTCATGTGTTTGTGGCTTTGTGCTGGTGAAAATATAAAGTACATCAACTCCAGAGAGAAACTGATCTATTCAAACATTCACCGCTGGGATAGTCGCACAAACGCACAAGATTATGCAGCGGTGACGACACTATACTCACTTCGAAAGCAGAAAGAAGACGCTTTTATTGACGGCCATTGTTGGAGATTTGTTCGTGTTTGACCTCTTGGTTTTTTTTACACGTGCACGAGTATCCCCCCCGTTATGAGTCTTATCCCGGTTATGACAGAGTTAGACGCGCTCAGAGACACCAAGATACTCATAAGTCCGTATCCTCGCACAATCGGAGCGTCCTGGAGATTTAGACGGGTCGCTACGGCAACTACGGCACAGATATGGCAGGGAGCGAAACGTTTTTGGTAACCGTGCTAACTCAAGACTTTTAAACCTGCTTCTAATAACAAAGGAGCACGATTTACTTTAAAATAAATGTGTTAAAAGGTGATTGTATTGAAATAGACTAAATAACAATAGCGTTTTTTTAATTTAACTGTCATAATGAGTTATTTTGCGAAATGGCATCTCAAAAACGCTGCACAAAAAGAGAAAACAAACACAGAAAACACTGAAGTCTGGCTAATTTGCTAATAAGCAAATTATTTATTCCTTAAAAAAACTGAAGTAAAACAGTACCTCGTTATAGCTGCGGAAAATTGAAGCTCCGAGTTTCAGCCCGTGTGGCGGAAAGTGACAGAGTGATGCTTTATACTGCCGTCACAGATCTACAGCCTCATAACTGTATCACTGCTAAAGCCAGAGAGAGGATTTTAAAGTTCAGATCTGGCAACATCTGTTCAAGGACTGCTCCAAGATTTAGGGTCGAGGAGGTCGCTCACTGAGGCAGGAATGCGAAAGGTCACGGCCGATGAGGTAAAATACAATTTCATGTGTTGGAGAAATAACAGTGTTGGTTCAGAGGTCACCAGAGCGTATTTCACAATGAAACTCACACTCTGCAATGTTTATTCAGCCAGTTATTTCTCTTCTTTTTCTCTTCTTTTCTTTTGAGTCAATGGTGGTGTTGTTGTTTTGGCCCCGAGCTGGAGATCTGACCTGTACGTTTTTGGGCTGATGGGACAACTGGAATATCCAAAGAGAATTCGCACCGACATGGGGCAGAACTAACAAACTTCACACATTTTGCGTTAACCGTGTTGGGAATCAAACCTTGAACTTCCTTCTGATTGCAATTTGTGGGAAAATGTGCGGGAAGTAACAAAGATGAGAAAGCTTTTAAAGGAATAAATCTGTATGTCATCAGGCGCCGGGGATCCAGAAAACACAAGTCCAAAACAGCGTGGATCACTGAAGCATCTCCCTGAGTTCAGATGTGTGATTGACAGGTGGATTAGCCAATAAAGGACATGTATGGTCTATTCATATCAAAACAAATATTGCGGCTTATGAGGGAAAATAAATAAATAACTAAAGAAGTTTGATTTTTGTTGTAAATGACAGACGACCATGGGCTCCTTTGTTGGTTTGTCACAATGTCGAATTTCTCACTCATTTCTCATAAATATTGACCCCAAAAATGATCGTGTCGTCTGTCGTGTTTTGAATGATAAGTGGATATATATTATTGATGTTGACAATTTGATTGCACAGCCGTGTTTCAGCTCCAGACGCAGCAGAGCGAGGACCAGACTGATGTCCCACTGCATAAATACACAGAGATGTCAGTCTGGAATTATCAGGTAATCACCTTTTCATCATCTGAAACGAGCCTCCATTAAACAGAACAATGACCAGAGCCAATTAAAGCCACAGGAAATCTTCATGGACTGGAGGTAGTTCAGAAAACATGGAGAGTGTAACAGCTTCATAAAAACTCAAGTTGTGAGTCAGACACAGAGGAACAAACTCACGATCCGAGCCCTGGGCACAACATGGCATTTTGATACGACTGACACTCGCGGCTTATTTCCTCTTTGTGTCGCAGCTTTGAGGAGAAATCCCCGAGGATCCGTGTTTTTCAAATAACAACAACTGAGCCACAGGCAGTTTTCATCTTTTTCCATTATTATTATCAATCAGCAAAGTACTACAGCGAGGATGAAGGAGTAAACATCCAAAAGTCTTACAGTAAAACCACAGATAGTCATGTCAAGAAGAATCGTCATAGGCTAAATATAATAACCTGGTACTAAATTCCATAATGCAACCGAAGAGCCAATCAGCAGCGAGGTTGGTGAAGATACCCACCTCTTCACGCCACCACAGGCTTAACTATGTCCATTCATATACCGTAAATTTCGGATTATAAGCCGCTACTTTTTTTCCACGCTTTGAACCCTGCGGCTTTTACAGCAGTGCGGCTTATATATGGAATTTTACTGGATAACGGACCCTGGGGGGCGCTCTCTAGCTGTAAACGTAAACGTGAGACAGACGTGGGGAAAGATTCTGCTCTGAAGAATTCACTAGTTTTGATTTTGAACGATCATTTTGCGCATCATGAAATGGATATGATGCAGTTTTTAAGATAAAGAAACAGAAAGGAAACAGAGCAGGGGTCGGCCTTTAACACGCAAAGAGCCATTTGGACCCACTTTCCACATAAAATAAAACACTGGGAGCCGCAAA
This sequence comes from Periophthalmus magnuspinnatus, assembly GCF_009829125.3. Taxonomy (NCBI): domain Eukaryota; kingdom Metazoa; phylum Chordata; class Actinopteri; order Gobiiformes; family Gobiidae; genus Periophthalmus; species Periophthalmus magnuspinnatus. The sequence continues at coordinate 4,322,835 of NC_047139.1, read as the reverse complement.
TACTTTTTGACATCTAAAATGAAGATAACACTGTATAATAACAATAATGTAACGGAATAATGTAGGTTTTACTTTCACGGACAAGCCTTCTACACGTGGCAGATAAATATGGCAAAAACAACTTAAGTGCATTAAAAAAATACAACTCACCAAACCGCTGCATCATGCATCGCGCTGATTATGTGATTATGTCTACTCTACTCCGCAGTTTCTTTAAAAAAACAACAACAAAAAAACTCGTAGCGTATCGTTTAATCCCAGGTGCTTATTCTCCATGTGCCAAAGCAGTTTTGAAGGTTTCATTGCCTTATTTGCTTTTCCCGTATGTTACGCAGAGCGGACTCTGTGCGTGAGAGTCACCTGTAGCGACAAACCCAGATTTTAAGTAGGCATTGTCTGTTAAATTTATCTTTCTTTTTCTTGGAGGTCGTAGTCTCCTCTTCTGGCTCCTCAGTTGTCCTTTTCCCCTTTGTTAAAAAGATCTCCAAAGACTTTTGTTTTGGCTCATTTTCACTCGCTTGTGGCTCTACTTTTGTGCGTCGTGTCTGATGTTTTATACGTGATACGTCACCGCGGAGACAAGAGCAGATAATATACTTGCTACTACATCAAATAGATTTCTGTGGCGATTTCCAGCAGGATTTTCATGATACATCTACGGACGAGCTTATTAGTGTGTCATTAGGGACGGGCCAAAGTTGCTCCTGACCCCTGTGCGCACAACGTCTGAAAATCAGGGCTCTTTACGCAGGACTGTGAGCTGTGTCTGTTAGTTCCCAAGCCACGCAGAGCCGCAGTATAAGGCTGAAAGAGGCGCATACGGCTCCGGAGCCGCGAGTTGCCGACCCCTGAAATAGAGCCACTGCACGTAAGCTCGACATCAATGAATCCAACTTGGTCAATGTAAAAAGACGACAAAAGTTTTCAGAGGAAATAAAAGCAGATTTTCCGTGTTGGTGCAGCTTTATTTTCTAAACCTGCAGATGTGTTCATCCCGTGTTGTTGTCGTGTTGGTGCCAATTTTCAGGCACAGTTTAAAAAAAGCGTGTCGGTGCACCGTCTTTCTGTGTAAATATCTCATGTTACAATATGAAAACCTGCGGCTTTTATTCAGGTGCGGCTTATATATGTACAAAATTGATTTTCTCTTCAAATTTAGCTGGTGCGGCTTATATCAAGGTGCGCTCTGTAGTCCGAAATTTACGGTATACAGTTTATAGTTAAAACGAACACTTTAAGACGACAGTGATGAGTCTGACAGCAGTTAGCAAGAGTCTTTTACGACAGAAAGTGAATTAAAAGCTCAAGTCGTTGCAGCTGCTCACTTCCTTATTGGGACTCAGCAGCAGCAGACTCGCTTTGTCCACGAAAAAATCTATCGAGTCCAGTCTGTGACAATCAGGAACTGAACCAAAAGTCAAAGCGCTTTATATCAGCTCAGCGGCGACGCACTGGAGAACTGATCATCTACGAGAATAAAAGAGAAAGAAGGATAACACCGTTCGTTCATGGTGTCAGTAAATATAAAAATAACTCTTCGAGAAGGGAAAAAAGCTCATAATTTGCCCTTGCGTTGGGTTCTTTGGGGCTAATACTGGGAAGCTTTCCAGACACAGTGAAGCGAAAGGCTCATTTTGTGCGTATGTGCTCGATTTGCGCGGCTTATGTGTGTAATATTAGCGACATATCGGAGCCCACTAGCACCATGACCTAGTTTTGACTGCAGAGACTTTGACTGGAGAGATATGAGCCGGGGTTTCGAGACCGTCGAAGAAAACGGGGGCAGAAGGATTCCTCTTTGATGCTTAAGTCGCTGATGCTAACGATGGAAAATACTGCGTCGGTTTAATGTTTTATGATGATGACGGGTAAAAAAAGGATGTTAATGTTGTGAAAAAATGTCCTGATTTAAGGTGTTGAGGGGTGAAACCATAGACTGTTTATATAAATGGACATAGCTAACCTGAAAGTGAGCATGAGCGCGTTTTTAGCTACGTCGATTCTGGCTCCAATTCACTTTCTATTGAAAAACTGTGACCTTTCTCTGTATTAACCCTCTACATGATCCTGGGGTTTTTATTTCACTGTTGTGTCTGTAAATCGAGATATGAACATTAATAAAAGAGAAGGTAAGTAGGGCTACATTTGCAACGGGTTTGAAAAGTGATTCTACTCAGATTCTACTTAGAGTGCACGTTGTAAATAACTCCAGCTAGTAAAGGAAGAAGTAGAAGAAGAAGAGGAAGAAGGAGAAGTACAAGAAGAGGAAGAAGGAGAAGAAGTAGAAGAAGTAGAAGATGAAGAACCCAAATATGAACTGATAAACTAACACAAAAATCTCATGCATTTTAGAACATGTTTGAAGAAGAAAAAGAAGAAGAGGAAGGAGAAGAGGAAGACTAGAAGAAGAAGAGGAAGATGGAGGAGAAGAGGAAGGAGAAGAAGTAGAAGAAGGAGGAGAAGTAGAAGAAGACGACGAAGAACCCAAATATGAACTGATAAACTGACACAAAAATCTCATGCATTTCAGAACATGTTTGAAGGAGAAAAAGATGAAGAAAAAGAAGAGGAAAAAGTAAAAGAAGAGGAGGAAGAAGGAGGAGAAAGAAGAAGAGGCAGAAGAAGACGAAGAACCCAAATATGAACTGATAAACTGACAAGAATCTCATGCATTTCAGAACATGTTTGAAGAAGAAAAAGAAGAGGAAAAAGAAGAGGAAGAAGGAGAAGAGGAAGAAGTAGAAGAAGAAGAGGAAGGAGAAGAAGTAGAAGAAGATGAAGAACCCAAATATGAACTGATAAACTGACACAAGAATCTCACGCATTTCAGAACATGTTTGTAAAGGTCTAAGCCGCAGGTACAACCATAAACTGTTTATATAAATGGACGTCGCTAACCTGCTAGCTGCCGCGATCCAAACAGGAAGTGAATACAGGCTCTATAGTCATTTTCAGAATCAGAATCAGAATCAGAAGACTTTTATTGCCATAGTCTGTGAACACAGTTCACAAACTAGGAACTTGATATGGTGAAAAAGTGCAACATAAACACACTGAATAAATACAAATACAAATAAGAGCATGCACAAAGTTAAAAAGATATGCTTAAAAAAATCAAATGAAATACTTAAAGGGAAAAAATATGTACAATAGCAGCATCAGAACAACAGTGCAAAGTGGCTTATTAAAGTGACCGGTGTTATAAAGTGTCCAGTTTAGTGCAGATATTATAGAGTGTTCATGAGACAAACTGCAGAGGGGAAGAAACTGTTCTTATGGCGAGAGGTTCTGGTCCCAATGGACCGTAGCCTCCTGCCAGAGGGAAGTGGCTCAAATAGTCCATGTCCAGGGTGAGAGGTGTCAGCTGCTATACGGCCTGCTCGCCCCCGAGTCCTGGAGACGTACAGGTCCTGAATAGATGGAAGGCTGCAGCCAATCACCTTCTCAGCAGAGCGCACAATGCGCTGCAGTCTCTGTCTGTCCCTGGCAGTGGCCCCAGCGAACCACACAGTGATGGAGGAGGTGAGGATGGACTCAATGATGGCCGTGTAAAACTGCACCATCATCTGGACTGGCAGCTTGCGTTTCCTCAGCTGCCGCAGGTGGAACATCCTCTGCTGGGCTTTCTTGATGAGGGAGCTGATGGTCGGCTCCCACTTGAGATCCTGGGTGATGCAGGTGCCCAGGAAGCGGAAAGAGTCCACAGTGGTGATGGGGGAGTCCGTCAGGGTGAGGGGAGGCAGGGGGGCTGTGACTTTCCTGAAGTCCACGATCATCTCCACTGTCTTCTGGGCGTTGAGCTCCAGGTTGTTACTGCTGCACCAGGACACCAGCCGGTCCACCTCCCTCCTGTAGGCAGACTCATCGCTGTCCGAGATGAGTCCGATGAGGGTGGTGTCATCCGCAAACTTAACCAGTTTGACGGAGTCGTGGCTGGAGGTGCAGCAGTTGGTGTACAGGGAGAAGAGCAGGGGAGAAAGTACACAGCCCTGTGGAGATCCTGTGCTGATAGTCCGAGTGTCCGAGACATTCTTCCCCAGCCGCACGCGCTGTCTCCTGTCTGTCAGGAAGTCAGTGATCCACCTGCAGGTGGAGTCAGGCACGTTGAGCTGAGCGAGCTTGTCCTGGAGCAGAGCAGGGAGGATGGTGTTGAATGCAGAGCTGAAGTCCACAAACAGGATCCTGGCGTAGGTTCCCGGGGAGTCCAGATGCTGGAGGATGAAGTGAAGGGCCAGGTTAATGGCGTCGTCCACAGACCGATTGGCTCTGTAGGCAAACTGCAGAGGGTCCAGGAGGGGGGAGGTGAAGGACTTGAGGTGGTGCAGGACCAGGCGCTCAAATGACTTCATGACTACAGACGTCAGCGCCACAGGTCTGTAGTCATTAAGTCCAGTGATCCTGGGCTTCTTGGGGACGGGGATGATGTTGGACAGCTTGAAGCAGGCTGGGACATGACATGACTCCAGGGAGGTGTTAAAAATGTCCGTGAAGACAGGAGCCAGTTCCTCAGCACAGTGTCTAAGGGTGGAAGGAGAGACACCGTCTGGGCCCGCGGCCTTACGGGGATTCTGCTTCCTGAAAAGCTTAGTCACGTCCTGCTCCACAACTGTGAGGGCAGTGGGGGAGGAGGGGGGGTCCGAGGTGGGTTTGGAGGTAATGTCCATGATGGTGGGGGAGGAGGGGGAGGGGTGTGAAACTTCAAACCTCGCATAAAAGCCGTTTAACTTTTCTGCTAGTTGTTTGTTGTCCACGGCGGGAGGGGCTTTGGGCCTGTAGTTGGTGATTTGCCTAAGCCCTCTCCAGACAGAAGCAGAGTCGTTGGTGGAGAATTGCTGCTCCAGACGTGTATTGTATTTCGCTTTAGCCTTTTCCACCTCTTTGCTAAACGCATACTTGCAACGCCTGTAGCCTTCACGATCTCCTGCCCTGAAAGCCATCTCCTTTTCCCTCCTCAAATGTCTAAGTCTGGGTGTGAACCAGGGTTTGTCGTTGTTAAAAGTCACCCTGGTGCATGATGGAATGATGCTGTCCTCACAGAACTGAATGTATGACGTCACAGTATCTGTGTACTCATCCAAACTGTCTGTGGCAGCCTTAAACACATCCCAGTCTGTAGTGTCCAAACACGTGCGAAGCTCCTCCACAGCCTCACTGGTCCACTTCTTAGAAGTCCTCACAGCAGGTTTGGAGAGTTTCAGCCGTTGTTTGTAAGCAGGGATGAGGTGGACCATGACGTGATCAGAGTATCCTAGAGCAGCGCGGGTCACGGCTCTGTAGGCTCCACTGACCGTTGTGTAACAGTGATCCAGCGTCTTCTGCTCTCTCGTCGGGCAATTAATAAACTGTTTATATTTGGGTAGTTCCTGGCTCAGATTTCCCTTATTAAAATCCCCCAGGATGATCAGTAAAGAGTCCGGGAAGGTTCGCTCCACATCCAGAATCTGCTCCGCGAGCACGCGCTGGGCCTCGTGCGTGTCCGCGCACGGAGGGATGTAAACAGCGGCCAGAATGAATGAAGTGAACTCACGTGGAGAGTAGAAAGGCCTACAGTTAATGAAAAGATATTCCACGGCGGGAGAGCAGTGTTGGGAGATCACAGTCACATCCGTACACCAGGCGTTGTTGATGAAGAAACAGACACCTCCACCTTTCGTCTTTCCCCCGGAGAGTCCCCGTTGTCTGTCCGCGCGGAGGAGCTGGAATCCCTCCAGTTGAAGCGCACAGTCCGGGATACGCTCATTGAGCCATGTCTCCGTGAAGCATAAGACGCAAGAGGAAGAGAAGTCTTTGTTTCTCCTCATCAGCAGCGCCAGTTCGTCCGTCTTGTTGCTGAGTGAGCGAACGTTAGACAGGAAAATTCCAGGTAGGGGCGTGCGAGCGCCGCGTCTCCGGAGGCGCACCAAGGCCCCTGCCCGCTTTCCTCGTCTTCGGCGTCTCACTCTTTTGGCCAAAGAGTGAACAAAATCTACTGCAGGAACTAAAAAGACCGGCAGTAGATCGGTCTTAAATGTTCGTATTAACCCGCTCTACGTGATCCCGGTGTTTTTATTTCGCTATTGTGTCTGTAAATCAAGATATGAACATTAATAACAGACTTCGGATTGGCTCTTTGGTTGCTATGATACTTGCAGTCAAAATTCGGCTCCAGTTTCGCCGCTATAACTGCTCTAACCTCGAGGAGCTTCATTTTACCGGAGCTGAACACTGTGGGGTTTATTCAGTCTATGGGTGAAACTACATGTGCCTCTTGAGAGATAAGCTCTTCATTAAAACCAGCGGTGGAAGAAGTACTTAATTTTGTTACTTAATTAAAAGTACAGATACCGGAGCAATAAAAAAGTTCAAGTAAAAGTAAAAGCATCACGTGAAAAAGTCGACTTGAGTAAAATTATTAACGTACCTGTTTTAAAATGTAGTTAAAAAGTAAAAGTATTTCATAGAGACTTTGATATCTATAATACAGCTTCAAATGTAGTGATTTTGATAAATAAATTTGTGTGAATTTTGTTCAACAGAAACAACTGATCTGGTAGTTTTCCTCCTATCGGTTTTTAATTGTATATTTTTTATTATGCTCAAATTATAAACGTGTTAAAAATAAACCCTCAGCCTTTTCAAACAATAATAAAAAATACGTTTACTTCTCAGCCTTGTTCAAAAACGTAGTGGAGTAGAAAGTACAGATACATAAAATAAGTACCTAAAATGTTTGCTTAAGTACAGAAAACGGAAACGGAAGTTTTTTGGCAGCCGCTGCTCGTATGAATTATGATTTTTCTGATAACTGCATTGTTAATGGACTTTGCATTTGTGGTCTCAGCCGCCCGCACTATCACACACACACCCTCACATCACACCTGTCCTGCTCCACTGGCTCCCCATCACGCACCGTGTACACTACAAAATCATACTCCTCACATACAACGCTCTCCACAGCCTGGCCCCTCCATACCCGTCTGACCTCATTCACATCTCCACACCTGCCCGCTCCCTCCGCTCCTCTTCCCTGCACCTCACTGTCCCTCCTGCCCGTCTTGTCACTATGGGGAGCAGAGCCTTCAGCTGCTCCGCTCCCCAGCTCTGGAACTCCCTCCCCCATGACCTCCGCAACACACACTCACTCTCATACTTCAAATCTAAACTCAAAACTTATCTGTTTAGAAAGGCCTTCTCACCCTGACCACTCTGACCATAACTGCTCTGTCTTTTAATCTATATTTGCTTTAATCTATATTTGTTTTTTTTTATGTATTTTTAATCATTTTGCACTGTTTTATTGTCTTGATGTACGGCAACCTTGAGAGCCTTGAAAGGCGCCTAACAAATAAAATGTATTATTATTATTAGTAGAAGTAGTAGTAGTACAGTTTTTTACTCCGTTACTTTCCACCTCTGTTTAAAACTTAAAATGGGGCTCTTTGGGTACGTCTTAGACCTGGTTTAGTCCGGGTTTGTTCTTTGGCGTATACAGATTAACATGCTAAAGTCTCATTTTAGTCCTAGTTTAGTCCAGTAAACAGATTTAATACAGTATAGGACATTTCCCTTTGATTTATACGGCTAAAAGCTTTTCTCTGACCAATTACCTTCAGCGGTCCAAGTGTCCATTTTGTATTGATTTTGGAAACAGCTAAAATGAGACATGAGTGGGTACCGTGCACGATTCTGCCAGCGAAAGAACTGGAGAGGAATATTGATTCGGTTTAGATTCTAAATGATGTGCCAACCTAAAGCTAGACATTATACAGCGTCTCTGCTCCGGCGAGTTCCTCTGGCGTTACGCTTTCGAGACGTGTGGCAGGCAGAGGGGCGACTTATGGTGTAAATGTGCAAATTTATGTGTAAATGTAGGAGCTTACTGTATAAACACGGCCTCGTCACGCGAATCCATACCGCGCCATTCATCGTTCTCCAGCTGAGACGTCTTCTGCAAAGAACGATCTTGTACCTTGGCCTGTCCGGATAATCACTAAACAGTTCAGCTTGACAATTTTACATAAACGTTGGATCTCAGTGTGACTCTGAAGTGCTGTACGTTTGCAATTTGTTTTCTCCCCGACAAAACCCACGATGTCGTTGAAACGTTCTGCACCGACAAAGACGCCTACGAAGGTTTGAACTTTGAGAGAGTTTAAACGAGAGAGAAATGTGAGAAAATGTTAACGCCTGTGTGAGAAAAGTGTATAAAGTGTGTGGTGAGGGGTTTTACAGCAAAAAACATACAGCAATAAACCATTGCACACACTTTTCGCTAAATTTTTGAGGTCCGTATTCTTCGTGTGTAGGTTTTCTTTGCACTATTGTGATATTTTGGGGTATTTTTTGGCTTTATGATCAGATTTAAGCTATAATAGGTTGAATTAATCACTTCTACGACTCATTACAGATGTAACCTAAGTATTAAAGTCATGCCCAGGACACGGCTCAAGACCATGGGCCACAGAGCCTTCTCAGTGACTGCTCCCCGTCTGTGGAACGCCCTTCCAGACCATCTCAGGAGGACTAAAAACTCACCTTTTTACCCTGGCCTACAGCTAAACACCGGCTATTGTTTTATTGTTTTTACACTGATTTTTAATTGTCTTCTGTTTTTAAAGTCTTTTTGCAATGTAGCACTTTGAGATTTGATGTCAAATGTAAAGTGCATTATAAATAAAATGTATTATTATTATTATTATTATTAAAGTGGTCAGTGGGCCCGCCGTGATGATAATTACGATATCAACTTAATATATGGAAGCTGGAAAATCACAGCTTTGGGATTAAATAACGGCACCAATGAACACTGAAAACACCAATGGAAAACACTGGAAAACACCAATGGAAAATCCCACTGCAAAACAATGGAAAACACCAGTGGAAAACAATGGAAAACACCACTGGAAAACAATGGAAAACAATGGAAAACACCAATGGAATCCCACTGGAAAACACCAATGGAAAACCCCACTGGAAAACAATGGAAAACACCAATGGAAGCCACACTGAAAACGATGGAAAACCCCACTGGAAAACAATGGAAAACACCAATGGAAAACAATGGAAAACACCAATGGAAAACACCAATGGAAAACAATGGAAAACAATGGAAAACACCAATGGAAAACACCAATGGAAAACACCAATGGAAAACACCAATGGAAGCCACACTGAAAACGTACTTCCCTTAGACTTGTTTATACCTGCAGATATATCAACCATAAGCCATGAACACAGGCAGATGTAAAAAGTGAACTTATTTGTTTTACAGGTGCAGATTTACAGGTTTTACTATTAAAACAACAACTGTAGTAGCGGTAGCATGCTAACACTCGTACACAGCAGAAGACGAAGTTTAAATCTGTCAACTGGACAAATCGTTGTAGGATTTGTCCAGTTATGTGGAAGATTTAAAACTTTGTCTTTTGCCATGGATCAGACCTGGACACTAGTACAGTTACATCTCCTAGTCCAAAGAGATTCATCTGGTTTTACGTTCATTTATTTTAATTCATTATTTTTTCAAGACCAAGGTTTAGTTTGTTTTTGTTTTCATCCCTGACAGTTTGGACTGCTCACTAGCGCCTCAGAGTGGTCACGTGATGTTGCTGCGAAGTGTCCGGTCAGCTGATTTTAACAAGTTTTGGAGCTGTGTTCTTATGGCGGAGGCAGGACGACGGCGCCACCTGCAGTCCGACTTCTTCAGGACAGTATTCCAGGTGTGTGAGAGTGAAAATGCCCCTTAAACGCAGACGGAGGTGTTGTTTTGGCGCCGTGTTTCTACCGGTGGAGGCTGGACAAGTTTAAATCAGTCGGGTGTGAAAACAAAGTAAACCCTGGTCTGGAAACATAATCGATTTATCGTGCATCATAATTCAAACCGGAACTACTTCACAGAAATCCCTTTATCATTCCACAGGCTCGTCTACCATCAGAGCTGCCCTAAAAAAGCCCCAGACAAACATTTCTCCTGTAATCTGATCCTCATACGTCAGAGCTGCTCCTTTGAAATACCTTTTAATGACATTTCTCTTTCTAGTTAATCCATGTTGCATAAGAAAGTCGATGAATTTAGTCAAAACGATGCCAACTCTGCCCCGGCGACATGTCAACAGCCACGCAACAGCCACGCCACAGCCACAGCCACGCCACAGCCACAGCCACAGCCACAGCCACACCATCGGACGACTCGGACGTTCGGATTAAGGCCATTATCTCTCTCTCTCTCCCTGTTTTTTTTTTTTTTTAGTTTGGATTCAAAATTATTTCAAATCCGTCAGAGAAATGAGGTCAAAACTCCAAAACAGCAGAAGAGAGAGACAGAGAGACAGAGAGACAGAGAGACGACTGAATTTATCCAGGACAGACGTGAAAAGAGAGAGTCATTTAAGTGGGTAAATAGGGGCAACATTTAGAGCGGGTTTAAAACATGATTCTACTCAGAGCGCACGACGTAAATAACTCCAGCTGGAGGAGGAGGAGGAGGAGGAGGAGGAGGAGGAGGAGGAGGAGGAGGAGGAGGAGGAGGAGGAGGAGGAGGAGGAGGAGGAGGAGGAGGAGGAGGAGGAGGAGGAGGAGGAGGAGGAGGAGGAGGAGGAGGAGGAGGAGGAGGAGGAGGAGGAGGAGGAGGAGGAGGAGGAGGAGGAGGAGGAGGAGGAGGAGGAGGAGGAGGAGGAGGAGGAGGAGGAGGAGGAGGAGGAGGAAGAAGAAGAAGAAGAAGAAGAAGAAGAAGAAGAAGAAGAAGAAGAAGAAGAAGAAGAAGAAGAAGAAGAAGAAGAAGAAGAAGAAGAAGAAGAAGAAGAAGAAGAAGAAGAAGAAGAAGAAGAAGAAGAAGAAGAAGAAGAAGAAGAAGAAGAAGAAGAAGAAGAAGAAGAAGAAGAAGAAGAAGAAGAAGAAGAAGAAGAAGAAGAAGAAGAAGAAGAAGAAGAAGAAGAAGAAGAAGAAGAAGAAGAAGAAGAAGAAGAAGAAGAAGAAGAAGAAGAAGAAGAAGAAGAAGAAGAAGAAGAAGAAGAAGAAGAAGAAGAAGAAGAAGAAGAAGAAGAAGAAGAAGAAGAAGAAGAAGAAGAAGAAGAAGAAGAAGAAGAAGAAGAAGAAGAAGAAGAAGAAGAAGAAGAAGAAGAAGAAGAAGAAGAAGAAGAAGAAGAAGAAGAAGAAGAAGAAGAAGAAGAAGAAGAAGAAGAAGAAGAAGAAGAAGAAGAAGAAGAAGAAGAAGAAGAAGAAGAAGAAGAAGAAGAAGAAGAAGAAGAAGAAGAAGAAGAAGAAGAAGAAGAAGAAGAAGAAGAAGAAGAAGAAGAAGAAGAAGAAGAAGAAGAAGAAGAAGAAGAAGAAGAAGAAGAAGAAGAAGAAGAAGAAGAAGAAGAAGAAGAAGAAGAAGAAGAAGAAGAAGAAGAAGAAGAAGAAGAAGAAGAAGAAGAAGAAGAAGAAGAAGAAGAAGAAGAAGAAGAAGAGGTAGAAATAGAAGTAGAAGAAGTAAAAGTAGAAGTAAAAGAAGTCGAAGAAGTAGAAATAGAAGCAGAAGAAGTAGTAGAAATAGAAGAAGTAGAAGTACAAGAAGAAATAGAAGTAGAAGTAGTAGTAGAAGAAATAGAAGTAGAAGAAGTAGAAGTACAAGAAGAAATAGAAGTAGAAGTAGTAAAAGTGGAAGAAATAGAAGTAAAAGTACAAGAATAAATAGAAATAGAAGAAGTAGAAGTACAAGAAGAAATAGAAGTAGAAGTAGTAGTAGAAGAAATAGAAGTAGAAGAAGTAGAAGTACAAGAAGAAATAGAAGTAGAAGTAGTAAAAGTGGAAGAAATAGAAGTAAAAGTACAAGAATAAATAGAAATAGAAGAAGTAGAAGTACAAGAAGAAATAGAAGTAGAAGTAGTAGTAGAAGAAATAGAAGTAGAAGAAGTAGAAGTACAAGAAGAAATAGAAGTAGAAGTAGTAAAAGTGGAAGAAATAGAAGAAGTAGAAGAAGTACAAGAAGAAACAGTAGCAGAAGAAATAGAAGTAGAGGTAGAAGTAAAAGAAGAAGTCGAAGTAGAAGAAGTAAAAGTGGAAGAAGAAGTACAAGAAGAAACAGTAGAAGAACAAATAAAAAGTAAAAGTAGTACAAGTAGAAGAAGAAATAGAAGTAGAGGTAGAAGTAAAAGAAGAAGTCAAAGAAGTAGAAGAAATAGAAGAGGAAGAACCCAAATATGAACTGATAAACTAACACAAGAATCTCATGCATTTCAGAACATGTTTGTAGAGTCTAAAACTACAGGTCCAACCACAGACTGTTTATATAAATGGACACAGTTAACCCTCTAGCCGCCGCGTTCCCCGTAGGCTGATGACGCGCACTTCCAGCTTCATCAACTCTCATCATTTAATCTAAAACTGTTCGTATTAACCCACTCTACATCCTGTGATCCTGGTGTTTTTATTCCACTATTGTGTCTGTAAATCAAGATTTGAACATTAATAACAGACAAATCGGGTGACTTCTTTCCCCGAGGTCGCTCCCACTAGCCTAAGCGCCTACTCTCGGCTAAACCAGTGGTGTGGTTGCTATGATTCTCGTGGTCGGAATTCCAAATATGTAACTCATCTCTATATTCACACTCACTTAGTCCACGTCTTTACACAGTCTATAGGTACAACACAATTTTCTATTAAAAAAACAGACATATTAGGATATTTTATTAGATTTTTATGATGTATTACGCAGCCAAAAAAGGTTCTACATTTAGTAATGGCAGATGACAAAACATATTTTATTTTATATGATCCCTATAAGTGTAATTTGATCACACGGTGGCCACGCGTCATAAATGTGTCTGTAAATTAAAGGCTGAACAATGTTTTTTTCATGGCCGATTCAGATTGTTTAGAATACAGAGCGACAGATGGCTGATAATCTCTGCCAATATGTAAAGCTAATTTTGATTATTTTCCCCCAACTATGCCATTTAAATTCACTATAGACTCCAATCCCTTTTTTTTTATTTTTACCAGAAACCCATAAAAGAGCAGTGTAATTTAGTGTGATTACACAGGTGTTAAAATAAAGCTTTGTGTGTATTTTCTAGGCAGCAGATCGACCAAAACAAAAAAATATTGGCTCATAGGGGAGATTTAAGGCTGATAAATGACGTGATAAAAAGTCCATATTGGTCCGTCTCTACTGTAAATGGCAAATTGTTCGTATGTGGTCTTCAAATTGAAACCCAACGTCTTGATTTTGGTCTTGTTTTGTCTATTGCTGGATTAATCCTGGTTTAAATCGGGCTTGGGATAAATTTAAACGGCCTGAGTTGATCACACTTCTGGTTTAGTCTTTGTTTAAACTGGTCAAGAAGATGCACGTGTTAAACCTTTAAACAATAATACTGAAATATTACTTTACCACTGATACAATAACAATATTTAGCCATACAACTTACTTTTTCAACCTTCTACAGCTCAAATCTAGTGGTTATAATGACAGACCTAACTTTGAGGGCCTTAAAAGATAGAAAAACGCTATTTACATTAGTTGTAGATTCAAATTCATGAAATATGATCTTAAAAACACTAGGCATATGTGCAAGAATAGGACATATCCATGGAAATCTAGCAGCCAGTAAGTGCATATTTGACCTTTTCACGTGTAAACTGAGGAAACGCTTTGCCCAAAGACACAAAAAAGCAGTGCGGGTAGAAGGTAGGATTGCTGACATACAGATTGCGGTTCACTTTGTAAAATAAAAGTCGCACTTTAGAGCTCTTCATCCCTCTATCTCAATGTGGAAATGTCATTCAGCTCCACTTGACATTATCGTTATGATGTATAGTTCCAAAGGGTGAGGTTCTGCAGATTTCTGTCCTGTCGTGGAAAATTATCGTCTTTTCATTCATTTATTTCCACCACAACTCTGCAAACTCCTCTTTCATCCATTCGCTTTGTTGACATCTGTGAAACGACGTCGCGATGCCAAATGTGAGTGTCACAAATATTACAGAAACTAAATTGTGAAGCGAAAATATTTGAGCTGACGCCGAGTTATTTTGCCATTTTTATTTTACAAAGTGAACATCTGTGTACCAGCACTTCTCTGACTTTACATGTGAAAAAAGTCATATGAGCGCTTACTGGTTGCTAGGGATGAGACGATAAACAATAATATCGTTTATCGTGATAAAAAGGGTCGATAATAACCATTCGTGGGACATTTTATATAATCGTCAACAAAGATAATCACCTGAAAGTGCAGAAAAAACGACTTATCCATAGGAGAGTCAACACTAGGGACAAATGGGCCTGTTGTCCGGGGCCCCAGGGTCTTAGGGGGCCCAGAATTGAACCCTCTTCCTATTAATTTGTATTACAGGGGGCCCATGTGAGGATTATCGCCCCGAGCCTCCAAATTTCAGTCGACAGCCCTGCTCATCTATAATACTCTCTGTTAAAGTTATAATTATTCATACCCATAAGAACTTTAATCACTTTTATCGAGATATAATCGTTAATCGCAGTTATTTTCACCATGATAATCGTGAATATCGTCATCAAGGTGGAGGCTTTCATATAAGCCGTTTTGGGTTTTTTGCCTCTTCCTGCACCTGTTTTTTTTATATCCTGTGTCCTTTTTATTATGTTATTTGACTGCAAAATAAATAAATAAAATAAACTGAAAAAAGGCAACCTGTAAAATAAAAAGCTGGATTTAATATCAAAGTTTATGTAACCTAGTAAATATTTAACCTATTTATTTTTGTATTGATTTCTACAATCCATCCAACCATTTTCTTCATCTTATCCGGGGCCGGGTCACGGGGGCATCACTTTAAGAAGGCCCTCCCAGACTTCCCCCACCCCAGACAAGTCCTCCAGCTCCACCGGTGGGTCCCCGAGGTGTTCCCAGACCAGCCCAGAGACATAGTCCCTGTAGCGTGTCCTGGGTCTTCCCTGGGGCCTCCTCCTGGTGGGACAGGTCTAATATTCTGTTATTTGAGCGCAAAATACGTAAAATAAATATAAAAATAAACCACTTAACATTAAATCCAGCTTTTTATTTTACAAACTTTGCGTAATCTAGTCAGTATTTATAGCCTATTCATTTTTGTATGGACTTCTACAATACAGTGTTATATTTATGACAATGTACCTTTTAAAATATTGCAATTACACTCATAAAATGTCCAAAAATAAATACAAAATCCTTATTTCTGTGGTTATAAGAGGATGATAAGAAAGCCTACATAGGATACCCTCTGAGAAATCCACATGTATGCGTTTGTAGGTCTTCTCATCTTCTTCTCCAGGCTTCCCTTTGAGTATTTGGCTGATGGATGTATGAAAAACAACACTACTTCAGCTCCTACCTCGACACAACGTTACCCTGCGCCTTTCCACGCGTTACTTTTATTTGATCAATAGCTTATTATAACTGATTGGCCCCTCCATCAGTGCTCAATCCATACTCTATTAACTAGAACCTGTCCCTGCTAGCCCCATATCTGCACTGACCCCGTTTTAATGGGCTTTGCAGTGACAAACGCAATGTGTTGTGGGTAAAACCAGGCCAGTATCACACCCCCCCCAGGACGAGTAGCTGGACAGAGACCAGGCCCCTACCCGTCCTCCGTGGTTTCCTGCATCCTTCCTGCTGCAGCATCCTCCTCACAACGTGCGTAACGACGAGAACACGACGTTTTCCTTCAAACGAGCGCAAATGGCACAAGGAACAGCCGTGCGTAAAACCGCGAAAAGAGCCATAACGCAAAAGGAGCATCCGTGCGTAACGATGGCGAGACGCGAGAAAATCCCAGTGCAACATAAGCCCTACATCCACAGTCACATTTGAAGAGCACTCACATAGGCCAAGCATCATTTTCCCCTGCAGCTACACGCAAAACGCACCGGCTCACGCGATACGCCGCACTCACGCTCCCAGATTTGATCAAATACAAAGCGAATTATTGTGGATCTGATGCAATTCGGAGGATATCAACGCTGGACTAAAATTAGCTCAATATGTTGCAGCCTATCACACGAGAGGAAGCAACATCCGGACTCGAGAAGAAGCAGCAGCACAGGCCCCGCTAGTGCTCACACAGACACTCCGGATCCAAACCAAACCGAATCCAACAAACCCAACGTTGTTTTTTTCTGTTGGTAACGTTCCTTACCTCGTGAATGTCACATGTGGAGGCTGGTTGTGGGTAAGATCTCGTCCATCGCACGCAGATTGGGCAGGAGGGATTCGCTCGGTGCCAGCATCAGCAGCGGTCGGTACAATGAAGCTGATGGCCCCGCCCTCCTCCTCCTCCTCCTCCTCCTCCTCCTCTTCCTCCTCCTCTGCGCGCAGCCTGACACAGTGAGCTCACACACCGGCTGGGCCCCGGGGCAGTACCGGGAACCACCACAAGTCCGGATGGAGGTGGGTGCCGAGGTGGAAATGTGTCTCGTGTCCGTGTAAAGTGGAATACCTGTGGAAAGTAATGGAAAACAAACAGATTACGCAAAGAAAATGCGTGGATTTAAGCAAAGACGTGCAAAAAGAGGCACTTATTTGCGAGTTCGTGCAAAATATGAGGCGTCTCCACGTGAGGATTTTAACATGTTATGAATTTTGTGTTGAAAAATAGCACAAATGATTTCTGTTGGTTGGAAATCTGCGCGCAATTTGGCTAACAATTAAAAATTAAAAAATACTTTGACGTTTAACAACCTGAAAGGCAAGGTAAGTTTATTTATATGGCACAAGGTAATTCAAAGTGTTTTACAGAATTAAAAAAACAGATATTTAAACAATACAACAAATTAAAACATAAATAATCACAAATAATCATCATGGAATTAACATTAAAAGGGGAGAAGTGCAGAAACATAGTAAAAATCTTTGCGCACAAAAATAATACTTGGATATTTTCTGATGTTTTTTTAATTAGTCTGGACATTTTTACAGTTGCGCAAAATCCCACAGAGGAAATCCCGACGACTGCATCAACTCACAGCTGTGTCTCTAAGAAATAAAGAAAGACGCGCTGCTGCCCCCTTCTGGCGAGGTTTGATATTGTGCAATAACAGGATGTAGGTGAAGCATGCAGCCTATAAGCAACAACACAATTGAATTTTAGTTTTTATTTCATTTCGTTAGGTCTTTTATTATTATTAAGCAGCAGAAAATATCAACTGGCACTGATCAAATAAGTTCTAGCAATCAAGAAAAGTTAACATCATGAAACTCAGGAGCAGACATCTGACTTAAATCTCACCTTTGCCCAGAGAAGATCCCCGCGCGTTAAGTGTCTATAAATATATAATTACAGTGTAAAAGTTACGTCCCCCGCGCACGTGGAGGAAAGGCCCCAGTGGCACACGAGCGCCGCCTCTTACGCACAGTTTTCAACTCGGTTTATTGAGTGACACCCGCCCCCGCCCCCGCCCCCCTGGGACACATCCTCTGAGTTAAAAACTTTCGGCCTCTGTCTGTGTCCGCTGTTATCAGAGGAGAGTGCCGAGGACAAACTTGAAAACGTTTCCACCAGGACCATTTTGCCAACTTTATCTTTACGCATAGATAGGTTAGTTTTACGCACAGACACGTTAGTTTTACGCACAGACAAGTTAGTTTTACGCAAATATTGGTTAGGTTTAGCACAGGTAGGTTAGTTTTACGCACAGACAAGTTAGTTTTACGCACAGATACATTAGTTTTACACACAGACAGGTTACTTTTATGCATAGAGGGGTTACTTTTACGCACAAATTGGTTACTTTTACACACGGGTTGCTTTTACGCACAGATAGGTTAGGTTGAATTTCTGAATGATTGGTTTATGCTGATTGAATAAAACATGACTAAAGACGAACATCCAGGAGCAACAACAGTGGCTGTACCAAATGGAGGATGCGCAGAGAAGCCAAACGCCTCACAGTCTCGGGGATACTGGGGAAACAAAGCTGAGTTTATCCTCACGGTGATGGGCGCCATCATCGGCCCGGGAAACGTTTGGAGGTTTCCATATTTGTGCTACAGGAACGGAGGAGGTGGTTTTTTCAGCTCTGAGTTGGGTAAAACTATCATAACGCACTGCTCCATCTGACGCACTTGTGCCTCTTCTGGTTGCGGCAGGTGTTTTCTTCATTCCCTACATTCTGTTCATCTTCACGTGCGGGATTCCTCTGTTTTTCCTCGAGACTTCGCTGGGACAGTTCACCAATCAAGGAGGAATCACGTGTTGGAAAAAGATATGCCCGCTTTTTCAAGGTAAATTGAACCTGTGGTGACCTTTACGCGCGAGAGCTGTGCGTAATGCGCTGGACAGAAGCTCAGTATTGGCAGTTTTACGCTCCTAAATCTGGCGCTATGACCACTTTCACGCAGTGTTTCTTATTCCAGGAATGGGCTATGCCAGTCACTTGATTATCTCCTTCAGTGCCACGTCTTACATCATTATTATGGCGTGGGCCTTCTTTTACCTGTTTGCATCCTTCAGCGCGCACCTGCCCTGGGCCTCGTGTGGAAACGAGTGGAACACAGGTCTGAAATGACTCTTAAATGTACAAATGGGGCAGTGTTTTTGAAATCCAGGGAAAGTACAGCTAACCCAGTCCCTTTGCAAACAAAAAAGATGTTTAAAAAGTAAAAAAGATTGTTCACCAGTAAGATTAAAGTCCGATTAAGCCTTAGTTCATAGTTTAATGTGGTAAATTTATAGCAGTTTGATTGGATTTGGAGTTACCTGTAGTCTAGAAAGTTGCATAAGAATTAATAATAACACAAACTTTAGTATAATAATAAAAAAAAGATGTTCAAAAAGTAAAAAAAGTTTAGCACTATTAAGATTAAAGTCTGATTAAGCCTTAGTTCATAGGTTTATAAGGTAAAATTACAACAGGAGTTACCGCTAGCCAAGAAAGTTGCACAAGTAAAAACATAATTTATAGTCTGATAATAACAAATGACTTTAAAACAAGAAAATCTCACGTGTCCGACTTGTACTGCCGATTCCCAGGACTTGTTTTTATTGACAGCCTCCTTTTTGTTTTGACAGCCTCCTGTTTGGACCCGAGCCAGCCCAACGCGAGCCTGAGTGTCATATCCAAATACAACACCACTCTCCCCGTGGTGGAGTACTGGCAGTAAGCTCCTGTTGTTGCATCATTTCTGTGACTTCCAACTTCTCCTTCGTGTCTAAACCCTGTCCCAACCTGTCACCTATTAACCCACTGACTTGTACGACACTGTAGCGCCTGCTGTGTACAGATCGTGATACTTCTCTAGTTTAATGCTGATGTGGCTCGTCTCGTTTGGCAGGCGCCGGGTGCTGAAGATCTCCACGGGCATCGAGGACGTGGGCGGCCTGAGGTGGGAGCTGGTGCTGTGTCTCATTTTGACCTGGGTTATCTGCTACTTCTGCGTCTGGAAGGGCATCAAGTCCACGGGGAAGGTCAGAGCGTACATAATATACATACAAAAAACACACATACTGAAGGGTGGCACATGAAGTCAGGACATTCTGGAGTTTTTATATGACAAGTTTTTATGTTTTTGTTCGGCTGGTTTGATGGGAGAGTCTCTGCGTTAAATGTTTGTCATGGTTTTACATCAGTTAAGTGACAGTTTGTGGGGGAAAAAAAGTCTAGAGGGAAAGTTTCACATATTTTTCTGACAGATTAAACACTGATTTAACTAAATAAAAGTGTCATATATCTTCATTAGTCTAATTATAACTGTCACACTGCCTCCTCGTCCAGTCAATTAAGAGTTATTTTACTGATGGCTCGATTAGTCTTTATTGTGGCTTGTACAGTCTTGAATTTGAATATGCAACGAATAAAGTATTTGACATAAATTACAATTAAAAATGTTTAAAAATAAAAGACATAAAACATGAAAATTACAAATTACACATACCTCACTGACTGGCCCAAACTTAGGAGTTAGAATGACCTTTAAATATACTTTTATTAACTTTATTTTTACTGTAATTGGCTTGGACAGAAGACGCGCCACACCACAGCTCGTAAACCGGGCGTGCGTCTCTATCAATGGTCCAACGGAACCAAACAAAACGACAATAGTTCCCACCTGGCGACCAAAATAAAAGCACTAAAACGCCAATAAACATAGTATTCTAAATTATCGCAGTGAAAATAACAGTTACATAGTTTAGATGAGCTTTACTGCTTATTGTTGCTAGGTAACACAACTGGAATTACCTGTGTGTATGTCACTCACTGCCCGTGTCGAACCAGGAAGTAAAATGATTATAAACTTAACCAGAAAAACCAAAAAAATGGACAAAACTAGACATAATTCATAGGAAAATCTAAGTGGGACTAAACATATAAACTTCACCCAGAGAAGGGGCGGAGTCTGGAGGGCTAAAGGAGGAGGAGCAGTACCTGGAGAGGCGGGGTCTGGAGGCGTAAGGAGCAGTGTAATTAGCCTAACAGGTATCCACATGTCAAACTCCGCCCCCTGCAGCCAAGCGTTTCTAATCTGAAACACCTGGCTGTAATCAAGGCAGAGGCGCGTGATGTCACATAGTACTTGAAATTGCATTGACCACTGGAGGCAGCACGCACTTTTAGACTTTAGATCTAGAGCTTTTTGTTCAGTAAACTGCAAATGTGCCTAAGTTTGCATGAAAATTGCCAAAAAAATTGCCAAGGAACAAAATTAAAAGACCATATACACAGTTAAGGAGTGAAAAAAAGTGGATTTAGTGTTTTTGTTCCACTTTAAAGATAATATTAACTATGTTTTAATAAAAAAAAAGTACTGCAGTTTAACCAAGATGGGGGATGCAAAGGCCACAACCTTTAGTTCTTAATAGTTCCTAATGAAACGATCAGGTTTGATGACGGTAAATAAATGAGTGAATGGGACTTTATTGCGTCAGTCCTGTTACTTTGCACCAGCTGTGTTTCAAATTATGACGTTTAATATATTTCTAAAGTAAATATAGACGATAAACAGTAACATTGAAACTAATTTAAAGCAGATTTAAACCACAGAAACTATTCTAAATGTGCAATATTGTTAAAAATCAGGAGCGGAAATAAATAAACAGCAAAATGAGACACTTTAGGACTGAGTTTGTATTTGTAATGAGGCTTTTTACGGCTTAAATCTGATCATAAAGACAAAAAATAATCCAAAACTTCCCAGTACAGCGAAGAAACTGACCCCAAAAATACTGTTCCAGCTTCATATACAGAACAATAAGTGGATATAGTGATTATAGTGACAAATAAACTCACAGTAGCTCAGACAAACTGCAGCTCCCTGAAAATGTCTGAATGAACTGAATGCATCTGAAAGCAGTGAACATTCTTCGTACACAGCTTATAGTTCTCAGAAAATGTTAAACAGTTGATTAGACGAGCATTAAATCAGCTGATGTTCTAGTTTGGTAACTTTCCCCCCCAGTGTTTAGACTTAAATGCCCCTTATTATGTAGATATTTACACAAATTTACACAAGAAAACTGATTTATTATGGACATTGTGTGAAATCTGCTGTAAAATATACAGACAAGATGTTTTCTAAAGCAAATAAGTTGTCTGGATATATGATGAAAACCTAAGTAACCACGTATGTAAAGATGCACTATGTAACCTTTCTGGCGGAGCGTAATGTCACCTGCTTGTTTCCGTGGAGATGTTATTCAGCAGTGTGGCATTACCTCCGTGAAGACAAGCGGTCGACGTCACCAGACCAAATGTGTGACCTACGCTCACAGCAGCAGAATGTTATTTTATTTAGCAGTAAAAAGTCTAATAAAAAAAAAAAAAGTCATACATTACTTATATACATTTTTTATATTATTATTATTATTTATATTATTATTATTATTTTTATTTATTATTATTTTTATATTATTATTATTCTTTTTATTTATTTATTATTCATTTTATATTATTATTATTTTTTATATTATTATTATTCTTTTTATTTATTTATTATTATTTTTTATATTATTATTATTATTTTATTATTAATAATAATATATATATATATTTTTTTTTCTCTCTCTTTTTTATATATATATTTTTTTTTGAGTCAATTATATTTGATCCACTTTACAATAGTCTAGTCCAGACGTCTGCAGTTTAAAAGAGCCGGACCATTTCAAACCAAATGAAAGTCAGAAAGAGCCATGTTTTTTTTACAAGTAACAAGACAAAGTGACTAATCGATTCATTTAAAAGTAAGTCGACTGTTTGGAGCTATTACATTACAAAAAATATGTAACATTTTGTATTTATGTGGACGTATTTGAAGTGTTTTTAAGGGTCTGGAAGTTTTGAGCAGATTATATGCAATTCTCTGCATTTTAAGTGTAACATTTACACTACAAAATGATCATTATTCATTTCATTTCATTCATTTCCAATTTTATGCATGGGATTTGCTCAGAAAAATAGTAAAAAAAATATACATACAAAAAAAAAAATCTATAAAATCTATAATCTATAATCTATAAAATTAATACTGTCAAACACAAACTTAATAAAGTATAACCTAAAAAAATTTTCTCAATCAAAGTGCAAAGAACCGCACTGGAGGCTTTAAAGTTCATTCATAATAAACTAAAAGCAAATAAGAATGACACAGGGCTTAGTAATTAGTTCATTAATCTATCCCCTTAATCACTTATTAATCAATCGCCGCAATTATCAAGCTAATCCTGAATTACTCTCAATATTTATTTATTTTTTTCGATTATGAATGTCGTCTTGTTGTTATAAAATGTTTCCTAATATCTGAACTTTAATTCCAGGCCGCATACTTCACCGCGACTTTTCCCTACGCGATGCTGTTGATCTTATTGATCCGAGGAGTGACTCTGCCCGGTGCGGTCGACGGCATCGTTTACTACCTCTACCCCGATATTTCACGTCTTTCTGATCCGCAGGTGACAACAACAACAACCGTCCCTTTAATGACAGCGTTCAGTCTAAATCGACACGGTTTAATCTCACGTGTGACTCTGTAGGTTTGGATGGACGCCGGGACGCAGATCTTCTTCTCCTACGCCATCGGGCTGGGGTTTCTAACGTCACTCGGAAGTTACAACCAATTCCAAAATGACTGTTACAAGTGAGTATGTACTGCCAGAATGGACTTTTTTTTTTAATGGGGATAAAAATGTTGTAGAGTATAAGTCGCACCAGCCAAAAAATGCATAATAATGAAGAAAAAAACATATCACATATAAATCTCATTTGAGTATAAGTCACATCCCCGGCCAAACTATGAAAAAAGTGAGGAAAATACAGTACTTCTTACCTTTTCATCTCTCGTCTCTTATAATAACCAATGAATATCCAGTTAGCGCTCGTTAGGGGTAATAGTCTGCAGTATAGTTATCATTTATGACACGCGTGGATCATCACGTTATAATTTGGATGTTTTAAATCAAAATATTCATCTAAAACACATGTCAAACTCAAGGCCCGTGGGCCAAATGCGGCCCGCCACGTCATTTTATGTGGCCCGCGACAAAGGAAATTAAAAAGTATGACTGTCTTAAAAACAAACAGCCATTTTTTCATGTCTATGCAAATCCATATGCAATATTTGTAACTTGAATAAGCGATAAATATAGAAACGGTTAATTAACAAGATTAAAAAAGTAGTTGCATTTATTTTACATTAAATTTGGTTACATTTAGTGACATTTATCTTAGAGTTAGTTACATCTGGCCCTTTGAGAACAACCATTTTGTTGATGTGGCCCTTTGTGAAAATGAGTTTGACGTCCCTGATCTAAAACGACTTAACGAAACATGTCCGCTCACTTCTGTGGTAGAAACATAGACTGTATATATAAATGGACATAGCTAATGCGCTAGCCATCATGTACCACAAAGGAAGTGATCATGGCTGCATTTCCGGCTCCATTCTCACTCCAGATTGGCTCTTTGGTTGCTATGATACTCGCGGTTCGAATTCCAAATATGAAACTTGGCTTCAAATTCGCCGCTATAACTGCTCTAGCCTCGGTTAGGTTCATTTGGCTGGAGCCGAGCGCTAACAGCAAACAAGTGGTGGAAAAAGCACTTCATTTTGTTACTTAAAAGTACAGATAAAACCGCAGTGCCCAGTGGGAGTTGACGTCACCGTAAAACGTCATGACAAAGAGTCGGCGCCTTCGATGTATAGCTGATGTTTTTCCATTTGTACAAAAATTGCTGTTTAAGAAAATTAAATTGGAGAATGAAGTAAGTACAAAGAAGCGGGTGCATACAGAGGACAGTGAAAAGAGGAGTTGATCGGCAATATGGCGTCTCGGAAATAAGCGATTAAAGATTGCGCAAATCACTTTAAATACAACTTTGAACGGGTAAAAGTGAAAGAAACGGATAACTATAACGTGATTAAAAGCTCTGAAAAGTCCATTTTGTGTTAGGTTTGTGTGAGTTATGTCTGATTTTCTTCCCGTTCCCATTTTTTTTCCAGGGATTGTTTCTACCTGTGTCTTCTAAACAGCGGCACCAGTATCGTGGCCGGGTTTGCCATTTTCTCCGTTTTGGGATTTATGACTTATGAAACTGGGCTGGACATCGCAGAAGTGGCAGAATCAGGTGAGAACTTCAGGTCTTATTATTGTATTATCGTCTCTTGAACTGGTGCCAAATCTGGTGTCATATGTTCTAATCCCATGTTACTTTTGATGTGGTGTTTCCGTTCGGGATCAGTGAACCGCTAAAGGAAAATGTTTTAATTAGCTGGTTTAAATGTTGGAAAATATGGGCATTTTAGGTGGTCTTCAGGTTTCTTCTGATCATAGGGTCTTTTGTAGGTTTATTGGAGCGATGGGAAAACCTGATTCTGCAGCAAAAGTTCAGAACATAAGTAATGACATATCAACTTATCTTTCAAAATGTGGAATCAGTATTTTTTTCTTTGCAAAATTTAGTTGTAATAATAAGATCTGAGCTGTACAGTGTTGAATAAGTAACTTCTGTGGCTAATTATTGGTTGATTTGTCTATTTATTCTCATTCTGCTCACGTCTCTTCATGAAACAGTCTATTTAAACATGTTTGATCGGGATTATCTTGTTTTATTTTAATTGTATCAGTGGCATAAATTTGCTTCAGTAGTAAAATTATGTCAACTGAACAAAAACGTTGTAGGAGTGAAGCCGTTTTGCTGCTCGTCCAAGTCGCTTCTTCAGTTCTGGTCAGATTACTGCTGGACACTGAAATAAATCTGTCTGAAGGGAGAAGCTAATTACACCCAAACTCAAAAAAGCTATAGTTTAGTTTCTGTTTGTAGGCTAGGTATATTGTGATCCCAATTTGCCAAATGCACCGCTCGGAAGTACCCTTCAAAGTACCCTTCAAAGTACCTGCCTGACGAAAAAGGACATGGAGCGTACTTCAACCGCTGAGAACTTGGCCCCAGTGAATAAGTGCCCATTCTCCCCCCGTCTGCTCGTCACTTCCTAAAGACAAAACAATATTCTTAAATAAGGATAAATATTAAACATCACGACAGCTACACTAATGTACAAGTGTCAGGGATAATTCCGCTCACCGTTTGGTCAGTTACACAGTGATTAAACCCAAATGAACTCGACTTCGCTGAGGTTGAGTCGCCTCAGACAGATCTTTACTCACATTTTAACAGTTTCATGTCGCACTGTTGTAGGTGATGTAAACCAGTACTTACATTTGAACGTGTATTGCGTAGCGTACTCCATTTTCATCTTTTTTTGCGTAGGCGTGGTGCATGATGGGATATAGCAGTAGTCGGCTCAGGTGCACGCTTCGGCTAAGGTCGATCTCCATGGAAACGCAGGGCACATTTTCATTCATTGGGTGAGCCGGAAGTTACATAAGCCCTTAAATGCACCGTTTGAACTGCGCATTTAAGGGCACTTCGGCCAATTGGGACACGGCCTAAGTGTGTCCTACATAGCATAGTCTTTCAAGCCACTAATGAGTGATTTCACACCTATTAGCATCCGAGGTAGCCCTGTTGTTCTCATAAACTGTAGACACTAGTCGATGGAGCTGGAAGTGCGCCCATGATGACTTCCTATTTGGAACACGGCGGCTAGCAGGTTAGCTTTGTCCATTTAGAAATAGTCTATGCATTGACCTAAGTTAGGAAATGTCTCAAAGGTCGTCCTCGGGGTCAGCAATCAGCACCGGGACGAGGCTGGACTTGGTTTAATCCTCATCCTTATGGTATTTCTGATGTGATTTAGTGTAAAGAATCGGGTCCCTGGTCTGTGTTGTACATGCAGTAAAGCTTAACCTCGTACTGCGTTATATAAAATGATGTTATTGGGTTCCTGTGTGGCCTGAGAAGGGACCATCTGCTTTTGGCACCGAGCCCAAACACTGCTGTGAGAGGCATGACTGCTCCCTTCTGTCTGCCAGTGTTGTTTTTGTACTTCATACATTTAGTCACATGGACAGAAGAAAGCCTCTTATGGAGTCTATAAGCTCCAGGGACCCGACAGTACAGTGCGAAAAAAAAAAAAAGAAGTTCAAATTAAGTTAAAGGTCAAGTAAAAAAAAAGAAAAAAAAGTGAATATCCTAATTTGTGTCCTATTATTTGCGAATGTGGTGGAAACATAGACTGAATATTAATAGCCATGTCCATTTATATATACAAAGGGAAAGATTAATTCCTCACTTAATTCAATCTAAACAGAAATAAACAACCGTGACGACGACACTTTGACTCTTCTTCAATGAACTAGTAAAGAATTCCAAATAAAACTGTAAATATTTCCATTTTACGCATTTCGCTCATTAGTCAGCGGCCGTCACGGTTGCTAGGCGACGCGACATAAGCGACGCAACGTAAGCGCACAGACGGTGGTCGACGTGCGCTCCGTGGTGTAGGCCTGTCCCATTTCGGCACGGGCTTTGTGGTCGATGGAGGATTACTCGATTTCTTCCTGCTCCCAGATTGGCTCTTTGGTTGCTAAGATACTCGAGGTCGGAATTCCATCCTGTAAATTTACCATGAATCTGGTTTACTGTTATTTTTGGCTAGACTTGTACAAATATTTAAAGAAAAAAAATCTGGGGGAGGCCGTTATAGCTTAAGTTTGAACACTTGACTCAAATATGTAGCAAAAACGTTGAAATTTATCTTATCTACATCTGTCACGGCAACTCATTTTGAAGCATGATATTTCGCTACAGAGAAATATCGTGATAAGTAATAATACTGACACTTTATGGCGCCAATTAAGATTTATATAATGTAAGATAATCCCAGTAAACCATTTTTCAATAGACTATTTGTTGCAGCTCACGTCTTTTAATTGAATAAACAGCAGAACGTACCAATATTTAGCCATAAAAGACACTTACTCACCCCTCCAGAGCTCAAATATTATATTACAACAAAAATACCCCCAAATCTCCCCATTTTTGTAAAGAAAAAATACTTACCATAAATACAGAGGTTCCTGCTTTTCTTGTATTGAAAGTTAATATAGTAATCTCAGCCAATTCAATCATTTTTATTCATTTATTAGTGTATTTTTAACTTAAAAATACAAAAAAATGCATTTATCCATTTATTCATTTCAAAATGGCGTGCAGTTGATGGAGTTTAACTGAACCATATTTGAAAAACGGTCATGTTGAAGCCTTCGTGTTGTGTGTCGCCCGTGCACAGGCCCCGGTTTGGCGTTCATCGTTTACCCTCGTGCGGTGGCCATGATGCCGATGCCTCAGGTCTGGTCCGTCTGCTTCTTCCTCATGATCATCCTCCTCAGCCTCGACAGCCAGGTACAGACACTGAGCGGGAAGAACAAAACAAGTACGTCTGTTAGCGTCAGTCAAGTATAATGCTAATTATATACAGTTCAACATTAGCCAGCTAGCAACATCTTGGGCATCTTCTCCAGTGGTGGAACGTGACAAAGTAAAAGTACTGTACATTTAAAGCATCTGTACTTTACTTGAGTGCATACTTTTCACTTTTGAGTACATTTGAGAGCAGTATTTGTACTTTCTACTCCACTACATTTTTGAGCTGGACTGAAAAGTAAAAGTATATTATTGTCCAAGACCTGCTGAAAAGGGTGAGGGTTTATTTTTAACACGTTCATAATTTGAGCAAACAAAAATATACAAATAAAAACTAAAAAAAAAAAAAAAAAGATTGATTAATAAAGCAAAAATCTTTATCAAAATCACCAAATTTGAAGCTTTATATGACACCAAAATCTGGCAAAATTATTTTACTTTTTACTCTTTAAGTACATTTTTAAACAGGTACTTTAATACTTTTACTTAAGTTGATTTTTTCACATGATAGTTTTACTTTTAATGAGTATTTTTTTCCTCCAGTATCTCTACTTTTACTTAAGAAAATTGTATACTTCTTCCACCACTGGTATTCTCTATTTGTATAATTTATAGTCCGATGAGATTTTATACAAAAGTGAATAGTGATAAAATAAGAACATATGACCACATGTAATACATATTTAAAAAATAAAATTAAATAAAGAGCCTAAAATTCAGGTTAGTAAAATGTGAAAGATAAAAAATAAAATAAAATTAAATAAAAAGCCTAAAATTCAGGTTAGTAAAATGTGAAAGATAAAAACAAAAAAAATATCAAAAATAAAATAAACAAATATATAAATAGATCTGGTCACATACTGTTGGTCAACTCAAGTCAAATTTATTTCTAACGCACATTTAAAACGACTCCAGATGCCCAAAGTCTTGTATAAAGGCGATAAAGTGCAATCTCATAAAACAAAACATGCAAAAACACAATATAACAATACAAATACAAGATAATACAAGAGTCCTGCTCAGCTTGTGGTAAAACCCAGTGCAAACAAATGAGTTTTCAACAAATATGTACAAATATTTAAAGATTAGGCTGTTCTAATACTCAGAGGAAGACTGTTCCAGAGTCTGGGACCGGCTACAGCAAAAGCCCAGGCCCTTTGAGTCTTTAGTCTCGGATCTTAGAACATCCAAAATCATCTGGTGCTGATCTCAAAATTCTACTGGGAAGAAACAGTGAGGGGCCGGACTCATGGAGACATTAAAAAAAACATCAGAATCTTAAAGTCAGTCCTGAAGCCGACAGGGAGCCAGTGCAGGGAGGACAACACAGGAGAAATGGCAATAATCGTGGCAGTTTTAGATTTTAGCATTTTATTTTTACATTGCACATCCTTAATACGAGGGTCATTCAATAAATAAGGTGAATTTTTCGATGTAAGGACTTTTAATACAGTTAGAATCTTACTTTTTTTTTCTTTTTTTACTTGTTTTTCACATGGATTTAATTTCTTTTGCAGATAAAAAAAAAAAACTTTGAGAGCTTTGGCGATTAACAAAGATGGCCGACCAATCCTGGAGCACGCTTCTTGGACGGCCATCTTTGTTAAATCGCCGAAACTCTCAACGTTTTTTTTTAATCAGCAAAAGAAATTAAATCCATGTGAAAAACAAGTAAAAAAACAAAAAAAAGTAAGCTTCTAACTGTATTAAAAGTCCTTATACTGAAAAATTCACCTTATTTATTGAATGACCCTCGTATTTACCATAATAAAAGAAAACCCTACCTTTCCCCTGTGTCATCTCAGTTTGTGGGCTTGGAGTGTCTCATGACTTCACTGGTGGACCTGTTTCCGGTTTATTTACGCCAAGGCTTCAGACGAGAGCTCCTCCTGCTGCTGATCTGCTCCGTCTGCTGTTTACTGGGACTCTCTTTGGTCACAGAGGTAAGAACTTCCTCCTTTACACCTATAAACGTCTTTACATTGAACTCAAATTTGGGCTAATCTTAGTTCTAGTTTTACTTTGGACCCAAAAGCAGCACACAATCATTAAGTGCAACAATAATCAATAATCATTTGTGGGACATTTTATATGACTGTGACCATCGCCAGAAAAGATAATTGCCGTTATATCACCAGAATGTGCAGTACTTTTCATCTGATTTGAGGGGTTATTTTGACCATGTTCGTGGAAACATCCTGACTAAAGTTTACGAGTTCAAGTTTCAGGTTTGAGCGAACAAAAATAAATACACAAACGATTAAGAAATGGATTCATATTGTTACTGTGACCAAAATATGAATAATTTTTAATCTATTTCACTACATTTAATAAGAAATGAACAGTACTTCTGCG
Source organism: Periophthalmus magnuspinnatus (assembly GCF_009829125.3). Taxonomy (NCBI): domain Eukaryota; kingdom Metazoa; phylum Chordata; class Actinopteri; order Gobiiformes; family Gobiidae; genus Periophthalmus; species Periophthalmus magnuspinnatus. Next base: position 4,292,747 of record NC_047139.1, on the reverse strand, counting down.
AAATACTTTTACTTTTTACTCGTTAAGCACATTTTTAAACTTAAATACTTTCATTTAACCTCCTGAGACCTGGTGTCCTCATCTGTGGACAACACATTTTGGGTTGTTTAGGCCACAGTGCAGATTTTTAGAAGAACAGCAACAAGAACATGTTCAATTTTGAATATTTCTAAGAGTTTAGAATATTTATTTATTTTGTTTATTTTTTTTATTTAATTATTTTTATTTAATTATTTTATTTTTATTAGTTTTTATTATTATTTTTTTTTTGTATTTTTTATTTTATTTTATTTACTTATTTTTTTATTTTTTTATTTGATTAAAGCTCGGGTCTCAGGAGGTTAAGTCGTTTTTACTTGAGTAACTTTTTTACCTCTGTATCGGTACTTTTAGTTAAGTAACACAACTGAGTACTTCATCCACCACGGCCTCTTCGTCAGATCGTGTTAAAACAAAGCTCTGATAAACGTCTAACTTGAGTAACAGCGCTTCAGTTCAGCTTTAGCAGTGCCTCTAGTTAGCGTCACCTCCCCGCAGAAAGTTGGTGACAGAACATCAGTACTTTTGGATGTATTTGAAGTTACTCATGTCTGATTTTTCCAGGGCGGCATGTACCTGCTTCAGCTGCTGGACCACCACGTTTGCAGTGGGACCACTCTGTTGTTGTTGTCGTTCTGCCAGGCTGTGAGCATCGGATGGGTCTACGGTGAGTCCAGGAGACGCCAAAGGAAACAAAAAATAAGTTTCTGAAAATCCTACACTACAGTGACTTGATCCTGGTTAAATAAAAGGTTTGATTTACTCTGGTTCAGTTGAGCCAGCTGCTTTTCTCCATTAAGATGTTATTGTCTGGGATGTTTCGCAATACGGTGTTTAACAAATCTATTAAAAACACCTGTTCTTAGAGTGTTCGGACTAGAGAGATGGGACAATAAACAAATAAATCGTTTAAAAAGGGTCGACAGTAATCGTTTGTGGGGCATTTAATATAATCATGATAATTGCCAACAAAGATAATTGTCATTATATCACCAGAATGTGCAGAAAAAAACAAAAACTAATAAAAACTTATCCACAGGGAAGTCAACGAGGGGGACAAAGAGGTCTGTTGTCCCAGGGTTGAGGGGCCCAGAATTGGACTCTCTTCCTATTAATTTATATTAGAGGGGGGCCCATGTGAGACGTCTTGCCCCGGGCCCCCAAATTTCAGTTGACGGCCCTGATCATCCAGAATATTTTGCGCTAGATCATAGTTGTTTTCACTGACGACAAAGTACAAGACCATCACAGCTCTTTAAATGTTGAACTTATTCATAGTTTTATTTTTTATTTTATTTAGAAAAGCTTATTGTTGATGTTTTTAGCATTTAGCAATTTAGTATTGGTTTAAAGTTCTTGTTTTATTGTAACACTCTGAGATTCTTTGGAATGAACAGTGCATTATAAATAAAATGTATTATATTATTATTATTATTATTACTAGATTAAAATGATAATAATTTATATCCAGAACATTTTAAACTGTCATCAACATTAATAATTATGGTGATATAATCATTAAACGCAGTTATTTTAGCCATGATTATCGTGACACTGAATTTCAATAGTGTCCCATGCCTAGTTCAGACTGGAGTGGAGAAGTATTAATCAGAAAAGCTACATAGTGCAGCTTTAAATAATCAAAATGGACAGCCAGGGTGTATGTAATAATATGTTCTTCTTAAGTTTACAAGATAATAACACTAACATGTTTTAGGTGTAATAAGAGCACCTGGTTACGCTAAATAAATAACTTTTCTCTGTTCTTTTGTCCTCAGGGGCAGACCGTTTCTATGACGACATCTCACACATGATTGGATATCGTCCAAACATATTCATGAAATACTGCTGGAAATATGTCACGCCGTTTGTAATCTTTGTAAGTATTTCATTTACTCTGTGTTTATGTAACTTACTACATTTGAGTATTAACAACACCAAGTTTTGTACTGCAAATAAGTCAAAGTAAAAGGTGATGAAGTACAAGTAGTACTTACTTCACTACATTTCAGAGCAGTATCTGTACTTTTTACTTGACTACATTTTGTTTATGACAAAAGTAAAAAGTACTTTTCATATGATCTGAGGGGTTATTTTTACCATGTTCGTGGAAACATCCTGACTAAAGTTTTTGAGTTCAAGCTTCGGAAAAAAAATAAATAAAAATAAACACAAAATTCATGAGAAAAAATAAGTGATTTATATTGCAACTGTTGACCAAAATATGCATAATGTTTAATCAATATCACTACATTTAACAACATTTTATCAAAATATCTGTGAAATACTTTTTACTGAAGTACTTTTTACTTTAAAAGTACATGTTTAAATGGGTACTTAAATACATTTACTTAAGTAGATGTGTTCATGTGATAGTTTTACTTGAGTAACTTTTTACCTCAGTATCTATACTTTACATTTTTAAGCCTACGTCACATTAGAGTTGTCAGTCCCTATGCAAACTGTGTGCACTACAATTAGAACTTTAATCTAGAATTTAAACCGAGTAATTGAGGTTAAAACTAGGCTAAAGATACTTCCAGGAGTGATGCGCACACAGCCTGGTACTGATGTGTGTGAATGAAGCAAAAATACAACTCCAGGTGTGTTTTTGTTGACGGGACAACAGCATAACATGGTCAAAAGGTCAAAAAAAGTCAATTTTCCATAATATCTGGTCTTTAACAAATGTTACTTAAGTGATTGTTAGCATTTATGAAGCAACTCCCACAGGGATTCTCACATGTTGTTGTGTTTCAGGGCACGTTCGTGTTCTCCATAGTGAGGTACAGCCCTCTGAAGTTCAGTAACTCTTACGTTTATCCGCTGTGGGCCAACATCCTGGGCTGGTTCATCGCCACCGTGTCCCTGTCCTTGATCCCACTGTTCATCATCTACCAGCTCGTCCACGGAAAGGGCACTCTGAAACAGGTGAGCAAGAGGCAGCAGTGAGTCCAACACAATCTGAAATCATAGTGTGTCAAAAGGTAAATAGTTTATAAATACATCCTCGTTTTTCCTTCACTTCTGCCTGTTTGGAGCATGTTTGAAGTTGGTGTTCTTTAAAACACCCTACTGGCCACTGAGCAAACTGCATCTACTGTGGATGTCCATTGTGTCCTTTCATTGTGTTGTTGTTCTGTGCTACGGAGGCCATGCCCCTCCACATTCTCCACACATGCTTTTACACCCGGAGAAGGCGGCAGGTTCATTTAGAGCAGGGGTGCTCAGACTTTTTCAGTATGTGAGCTACTTTTAAAATGATCGTGTCTGAAAGATCTACCACCTAATACAAAAATGTTAAACATATATTTATTTGTAAATGTATTATGAATTCTTACATGTACAGTGCATTTTGATGTACTTTGAACAACGTCATGAGATAATACTGCACAACACAACTGAACTTCTTACATGTTCATAATTACTTGAATGATGATTACTGCTCTGACACTGAATAGAATCAGTGAGGGATGCAGAGTTCGGGCAGAAGCTTCTGACAGCCAGGAGTAAAATTGCATTTTTCGTTTGAAAGTGATAACAGAGCTAATCATGTTGATTACGGTTTAGTCTTTTTTTTATAGCCATAAAAATCACGTTAAATGAAGTATCAGAATTTACTGCATTTTTTCACACAACTACTTCTATTTTACACATCCATCTGTATTTTTTCTTTTACGCATCGAAAAAATGACTGGGAAAATCCCCGCAGCCCCGCGCTCTCATTCGTCACCTTCAGGACAACAGAGGCAGATTTACCGTAATGATGGTAAAATATTTAGATAGCCCCATGTCTCCGCTTTGAGACGCCGTTTGAATTTACATGAGAGCACGACTGGGCTTGGAGTTACGCTGCTGGAAAAACCGCAACCGCGAGTCTAACGGCGACGATAGGATCCGACGCTATAGGGTTAAACTAACTCGCACTTGTTTATGCAGCGCCCATGATGTGACCTAGAGTCAGGTGTAATCTGACTGTTGTCCTGTATATTAGTCATGTGACTGGATGGATGACGGGACGTGATCTACACAAAATGCCTTCGTGATCGACTGGTAGATCACGATCAACGTAATGAACACCCCTGATTTAGAGGCTTGTGCATTTGTACTGATGACCACAGCAGGCTCAAACAGCACTGAATAAACCCCAGGATAAAACAATGATAAAACCATAATAAAACAATGATAAAACCTTAAACAATGATAAAACCTTGATAAAAGCAGAATAAAACAATGATAAAACCATGATAAAACTTATGATAAAACTAGGATAAAACAACGATAAAACCATAATAAAACCATGATAAAACCAGGACAAAATCTACTTTATGAAGACAAGCAGATAACTCCACCAATCCAAATACTTTTTGGAAATAAGGCCTGGAACTGTGGAACTTAAGCAACGAACAGTTAAAAATATATATATTACAGCTTAATTTGTACAATCCAAAGGTCTCAAAAGGTCCTCATTATCATACCCAACATCATTTTAGCTACTTACAACACTGATTTGGAGGAAGCAGTTACCCAGATACCAAATTTTATGTCATTTCAAATAGAAAATATTAAAATTCTTCAAACAGGCCCATTCTTTCTCACCTGTCGTTAAAGTTCAGTTTTTGTTTCTTATATCCATTTAAAAGTAAAACTATATAAAGTATTTTAAATGTATGGTCAGTTTTACTCTTTCCCCATTCATAAAGTCGTGCACTCGCTGAACGGGGGCTGTGTATAAACGGGTCGTGTGGGTTCGTCTTGGCAGTAAACAGATTTCTTCTCCTTATTTAACCTTCTCCCACTGCTAATCCACACAACCAGCACGCCATCTCCTCCCCCTGTCCGTAGAAATATACTCGTGTCTTGTTTTGAACCCCAGATATGTTCTTTACTCACTCATCTCAAGTCTTTTTGTTTGTCTTCTCCCCTCAGCGGTATCTGAAACTTTGCCAGCCCTCGGACGAATTCAGCTCGAATCAAAAATGGCCAGTTACCAAACCAGATCCAAGTGAACTCAAACAGCTGACCAATAACACGCAGCTTGCAGCGTGAAGAACTTCTGGAAACGCCAAGATAAGAAATCAACAAGAACAGATGTGGTGTTAGTCATGTTGATATGATGTGCATTATGATTTAGTATTAACTCTATAGTGTTTTTAAAGATCACAAGTGGCCTGGTTTCACGATAACGAGTCTTTTCGAATGTCAGGGACTCACCTGTAAACATTTTGTCTTTTTTTTTTAACTCTATGCCTTATGTGGTTGTACAGTAAACGATTTTTTAAGGAGGCGGTATTGTGCCACATTGATTTTTTAGTTTTAAGCTTTCTACCATGTTCTAACATTTCCTCATCAAAAAAATGCCTTAAAATTACCTATTTGAACCCGAACGGTATACAGCAGGGGTTATGTTCTAAAAATAACCCGCAATAGACGAAATCCGCGAAGTATCAGCTTTATTTTTTACTCCTCTATTTGTTTTTGTCTGTAAAACCCCTCACCACACACTTTATACACTTTTCTCACACAGGCGTTAACATTTTCTCACATTTCTCTCTCGTTTAAACTCTCTCAAAGTTCAAACCTTCGTCGGCGTCTTTGTCGGTGCAGAACGTTTCATCGACATTGTGGGTTTTGTCGGGGAGAAAACAAATTGCAAACGTACAGCACTTCAGAGTCACACTGCGATCCAACGTTTATGTAAATTTGTGTGAACACATTCTGTACTGGACAGGAGACACGGCACGGAGGAGACTGATGGACAATGGTCACTTAGCCAATCAGGACGCAGAACACAATGCACGATCGTACACTGTGAAAAAGCATGGAAAATTGCAAAGTTCCGCCCACAAGCCTTACACCACCCAAGCAACAACTTACAACTTCACAAACCTGACGTGATGTGAAGTTTCGTAAGAGCAGGCATGCCCAAACTGCGGCCCGGAGGCTGAATGCGGCCCTCAAACTGATTTTTTCTTGGCCCTCAAGCTTCAGGGTGAAGTTTAAAGTAGTTTAAACAGTACTTTTTACTGCACATTTCTGAAACAAGCCCATATCAAATATTTAATGTGTCCTATTGAGGATGTAATAAGAATGAATAAAGGTCTAGTGGTTCAGTCTAACTTGTAAAAATAATGCAGATTTTGAAGTATTCACTGTATTCGTGACCAGTTTATGGCCCTTAATCAGCCCTTTGTGTTTTTATATGTGGCCCGTAATGAGAAAACGCTGAAGGGAGAGAGGGAGGGGGGACTCAGTGTCAAAAATGAAACGGTTAATGTTAATATGTTGTTTAGGGCAAATAAATCTTTTTCAAAACACTAAAAAGTAACATGGTGATAATATGTTCTGTTAATAACACTGCACATTTGTTTGTTTTTTGTACTAAAAATAATGAAATGTCAATGTATTTCACTGTCATTTTAATTGTTGTGCCATTACTTCTGATTACAAGCCTGAAAGTGTATTCTGACATTGTGTCCCTGGGCAAGAGGGACATATGTGGACTATACTTCAATAGAATGTCTGCATTTACACAATTTACATAAAAGAGATATATTTTGTATGGTCCTATTCTGTATTAAATGCATACCAACAAATGTATTTATTTGTTTTTATTAAATTGCAAGAGATTAAAGGTCCTACAGTATATTATGCAAAAATGACCCCTGCAATCTTTAAATCATGCATCGAAGGGCGCATTGAAGGGCGCATTGAAGGGCACTACGAAGGGCGCGTCATTTTGGTCTCGTCATGTTCAGATTCAGATCCTGGTGTTTTTATTTTGCCATTTTTCCCCCTAAATCAAGATATGAAGATTAATAACAGACAAAAAAGGCACCTTCTCTTCCAAAGGTCGCTACTGCTAGCATTAGCAACAGATTTGACTGACCGCATTGCTAAGCGCCCGCTCCCTCCTAAACCAGGGGCAGGAAGGGGCGTTACTTTCAAGAACGTCACTGCAGATTGGTTCTTCGATTGTTATGATACACGTAATTGTAATTTCAAGTATGAAATTTGGCTCCAAATTCGCCGCTATAACTGCTAGCCTCGATGAGCTTCATTTCACTGAAGCCGAACATTGTGGGTAACGTCACACTCACTTAGTTCGCTTCTTTACACATCTGTGGGTTTCACTCAGAGTCCACAGAGCTTTAAACAAACAAATGCAAACTGAGTAACTTAAGATACATGTGTTTGTTTTATCTACTCAGAAGTTACCCCACAGCTCTGAGTAAGTTCACCTCAATTCTTCTGGACGTGCTCATATTGTTGAACTGCCAAGATATTAGCAACACACTGCAGTGTTTTTGTGAAAGTGGGCACATCAGCTGCCCTGAGCTCACCCTTGTCCAAAGACAGGGGGATTATGTAAAACCAACCCAGACCAGGCCAACTGGACACAGGCCATTCATGTAAAAGTACACACACTTCAAAGCTTTTGTGCTGTCCTTTTGTGAGCGCATTCTTTGACCAAACCGTGCTCCCTCCGTTACCTCTGTACGGAAAATAGAAAACAGCTGGGTTCAGGGGACAACATTTGAACTCCCAAAAAGATCACGGTCTCTTTAACTTTTGTATTTTGAATTGTTCGCTAAAATCCAATACGAAAAGACCATCTGCCTCATAGTTATGGGGTGTGCGTGTTAAGATTTTATCAATGAGTGTGTTTTTATTTACATTTCTAAGATCAGATCAATTAGATTTGTGAGATTCTGGCCATTGCATAGGTCTTTCAAAGTTTCAGACTCATTCTCCAGCCAGTTGATATTTATATGTTTGTTTTTAAAGCTCTTAACGGCCTTGCTCCTTCCTGTTTGACTGGCCTCCTGTCTGTCCACAGCTCAAATAGAGCATTAAGGCCAAGCAAGTCCCCAGAGCCAGGCTCACACACTGGGGTGATGGGTTTTTTTCTGTCGCTGGGCTCAGACTTTGAACAAACTTCCCAATGATTTGCCACTAGCACCGACTTTGGCCTGTGATAGAAACGTATTTATTCAAACTGTCTTTTAATACTTAGTAATGCAGTGGCACTTTGTACAGTTAGTAATGTTTTGAATGTTCTTATATGGTGTTGGTTTTATTGGAAAGCACTTTGGACACATTGATTATTTATAGAGCCCTTTACAACACTCAATCAATCAATTAGTCAAACATTAACTGATATGGCCCATTATTTATGTTATGACTCAAACTTGAACTTTAAAAGCCTCATCAAATCAATAACATCTGCAGCTTTTAAACATCTAAGAAACACTGCAAAAATCTAGGGTTTACTGTCAAAAGCAGACTTGGAGAGACTTATCCATGCATTTGTCTCCAGTTGGTTAGACGAATCTAACGTCCTGCTCAGTGGCCTCTCCAAACGAGCCTTAAGACAGAACAGGACATCCAGAATGCCATGGACCAGCACCAAAGAACATCTCCAACATGTAAGAGCCACATGAACATCTCACACTCTGAGGACAAAACCAGGGCTGAACCCGTTGGAACAGCTGTGTGAGCAAAAAAAATTATTTTGGGCTCAGAAGATCTGATTCGGCTCAGAGGGAAGAGAGACAGTACTCAATAATAACAGCAACAGGACGTGGTGCCCATGTACGATGTATTGTGACAAAAGTATGCAAAAAAAAGTATGTACAATATTTACAAAGTGCACTGTTCAGTTTGATAAGCTCTACTTAAAAGAGTTCTACAGTTCAATACAGTCCACTGTAATAATCCACACCACGGAGACCAGGCAGAGGAAACGATAGGAAGAGTTTGAGTGTGTGTGTGTGTGTGTGTGTGTGTGTCCAGGTGTGGAGGAGGAGGTGGAGCCAATGTGTTTTGCTGCAGAGCCTCCGACACATTAGCAGTATCGTTCATGTAGTAGTCTGTTGGACATTGACAGTTCAGATCCAATCCAAGTAATAGTAGTAGTAGTAGTAGTAGTAGTAGTAGTAGTAGTAGTACAACAACTTCCAGTTCAGTTTCAGTATTTGGCTTTTCATTAACATTATTGTAATAGATAAAATAATTCTAGATGTACATCACACTACCATAATAAATTCACAATTGCACAGTATAAAAACATTAGACTACTCAAAATAAGTGTGTAAACATGGTCCCTCAATGAATGAATGAATGACAGTTGCTAGCGCAGTTAGCGGCTAGTCACAAACAACAAACTTTACGGACAGTAGCAGAATTAACTGGGTCAAATTCGAGTGACTGCTAGCTAACATTTAAATACTCAGATACATCCACGATTAAAACAGGCAGGACGTGCCAAAACACTAAACTTAACATTAGCTTTCACATTAGCTTTCACATTAGCTTTCACATTAGCTTTCACATTAGCTTTCACATTAGCTTTCACATTAGCTTTCACATTAGCTTTCACATTAGCTTTCACATTAGCTTTCACATTAGCTTTCACATTAGCTTTCACATTAGCTTTCACATTAGCTTCGGCTAGCTCCGTTTAGCGCTAGCTCCGTTTAGCATTAGCTCCGTTTAGCATTAGCTCCGTTTGTGACACACTCACCAGTTCCTTTGAACAGCACACAGGCCTCACGTGATGCGGTCACACTGGACGTGTCTGTAAGTTCAGAGGCACAAACTCAGACATATAAACATAAAAAACATGAACTGACAGTTTTAGGAGTTATAGATCTACCTGCAGCTGCTCTCCACCTCCACCTCCACCTCCATCTCCACCGGGTCATCTGCTGTTTATCCTCTACACGCGAGGTCACACTTCCGCATGGGGCAACCACGAGGTATCGCGAGATTTCGGGTTGCTATGGTAACGGAGCCGACAGCGTGTTATTAACCCTTTAAGGACTGAGCACATTATAGACCACTATAGCTCGCCTAGACTTTTTTTTTTTTTCTTCTTTTTTAGCCATAAAAATCATGTTAAATGAAGTATCAGCCTGTACTTTTGCCCTTTTTCACACAACCACCTCTATTTTACATATCCATTCTTATTTTTTCTTTTGATGCATCAAATAAGTGTGTAATACCAGTTTAAGTAGAAGAAAAATATAAAAAGGAATGTACTTTTGTGTAATTTTTATGCAAGCAAACATAAAAAAAACTATCGGTCCAGCTCAGAAACACTTTATAAAACATATTTGAACAATAATCAATATTTATAGAAGGGACTATGCAGATTATACTTAGGGTTAGGTTTTCACAGCCCTTCTTATAAAAAATGTCAGGCGTTTATGCAGCTAAGACAATGATTTTGCCAGGTCAAATTTTTTTGAATGTTTACTAAAGACTGTTTGAAGTTCTGCAGCTTATGAGTTTGTAATCTTTAGTAAAATATCCTTTTTGGAATATTTAGAAATGGTTTGAAATCAGTGCATTGATTATGTACAATATGTACAAACATTATCTACAATAAGTGAAAAAAAAAAAAAGAAAATCAGAAATTATTTTATATTATTTCAATGAAGAGGAAATTGAACAATTAAAGCTGCAAGCGGCATCGAACGGCCGACCCGGCACTCCCTGTGGGTGGCGCTGACACGCCACTTGCCTCTGTTTTATTGCGCCGTTGGGCTGCACTTGTCACCAAACAAAGTCAAAAGACATTGGAAGCGCAGATGGATATAATGCAAAAATATGTTTTTTCCAGGCATCGCCATGGCAACACTGTGGAAAATACAAACTTTGCCCTTAGGACTTTTTTGACGGGGGCGACCCGAAGAATCACTGTGCCAAATGTCATGTTTGTCATTGAAGGTAATAAGTCGTTATAAGACTTTGAAATTTCCCCATTAGGATAACATGGGTTGTTTTGCGCATCGCCATGGCAACCCAGTGAAAAATATGACGTGGGGTCCAATTGACTTTTTTGATCAGGATGACATGAAGAGTCATTGTGCCGATTTTCATATTATTCCATGAAACCAATATTGTTCCCATGAATGGGTACATTTTTTTGTTTGGCATTAGTTGTAGAATATGTGTACCGAATTTCGTGGCTCTACAGCAAAGTTGACGTCAGGACGTCTCCCATTGACGCAATGTATTTTGACTTTTGCAGGGGGCGCTGTCGTGCCATTTTTTTATGCCCAATTCAGCAGACCAGAATTTTGGGCAAAATTTGGTGGGGGGTCAGGGGTCAAATTCCTGCTCAAAGAGCAGAAGAGGAAGAAATAAAAATTTTAAAATATATATATATTTTTAGCAAAAACAATATATCTGAAAACATTAGAATGACATATTATACTTTTTTCGAAAGCTCTCAACTTTCCCCACCTCACCGTGGGGTCAATGGCGAATGAAGGGCGCTGACGAAGAAAGAAAGAGAGAAAAAAAGAACGAGAAAAAGACAGAAATAAAGTGTCGAATTGCTGCAGCGATAGACCAACTTTAAAAACTTTACCTAGAGGAGAGACGCAAATCCTGCTATTTCTTGAACTTGTTATTTTTGGTTTCTTAGTTTTGGTTCTTTTATTTTTGTACATTCACTTCAATATTTTAGATCCCTTTCATTTAGTTTGCATTTTTCATTCCTGTTCATTAAATTACTTCTTTATTTGACCATTTTTCCATCTATTTTTTGCTATTTCCCTGACCTTGGACAAGCTGAGTCGTAACAATCAGGACCTCATAATTTTCCAGTTTAAAAAGCATCATGAATAGATGATTAAGAGCATTTTCCGGCGCTGAAGTTGAAGATAAACACCAATACATTACAGGCAAAGTAATGACGTCTCCGTGTAAACAAACAGGTGGAAACGTTTCATCAAACCTCAATCAGCTTTGACTTATAAACAAGTAACATAAGTATTGGTTAATCTTTTTGCAGAGCACTTCTGTCCTGAGCTGCCTCCTTCAAAACTCATTTAAATAACAAATTACTCTTTAACGAAAACACATAACACGCTTCAAAATGTAAAAATAAAGTACATTTTCACTCAAGTGTCATGCTTCATTGTGAGAGCGCAGCGTGAAGTGTCTGGGGAGGTGGAAGTCTGGGAATTTGGCCTTCAGATTGCAGCTCTTGAGTGGTTCAGTGGTGGAAGATGGATGTAAAAAAAGAAATACTTGAAGGTCATGCAGGGTCAATTAGGAGAACGCTGCGAATTTTGCGGTAGTAGCCAATGCAAAAAAACAAAAAAACAACCCAAAAAAAGTCAAGTAAACGTTAGCAGTAATTGTATTTAGACTTTGATAGCAAACTTAGGGGTCTGACGAGGAACAGAGCAGAGCTGAGACAATTTGTCCAGTGCAGACTCAAGTGCATTTATTGTCCAACACCAAAAATATTTACAAAAACAGGAAAATTAAATAAAAAAATAAAAAAAATCAACATAGTAGTAACCTCTTGTACACACAGGAACTTCACTTTGCACAGACTGAGGTTTGCTCCTTTTATACAGTACAGCACAGGTAAGTTTCACCCGATCATCAGCCTAACAACCCCAAAGCCAGGACAAAGCACGTAATGTTCCAGAGTATGACATTAAACGTTCTATGCATTTATTCCATCACACATGTTTTTATACGGTTTAAGAAAATCCCTTAAAAAAAAAAAATCATGTATTCTTACTGTCTGCTGCTCGCGTCTTCTCGACCTGTAACCCGACCTCCTGCCGTCACCTGCTCGTCTCCATGGAGAAGTTTAAGTTAAATGCCATACAGTGTGACATTTTAGACAAAGCGATAAACAATAACATCACCGAAAAGGGATATAAATCAAATCCAGTTTATTTTTTTTTCGTTTCTCCATCACAAAACAAAAGTTCTGACCCACAGTTTTAGAAGTAGCCGAGCGTCCGTGATGTTTATGCTAATGCTAGCTACGTTTACTCCAAAATCTACAAAAACACTACAATAAAAAGCGAAAAACTATCACAATTTAATAACGAACGATGGTAACGAACATTTATACACACACCTGCTCCTGTTTTTAATGTTTTATATGAGTCTCAAACTTGCGGCCCGGGGGTCAATTGCGGCCCGCGAGACAATATTTTGTGGCCCGCAGGACAATATGAAAGTTTAGTGTTACTGTGGAATTACCATGTTGCGTGTAGAAGGTTCCGCCAAATCGGTAAACCCCAAACGCACGTGTCAATTGCGCTGTGTACTCCCGTCACAAAAGATTCAACAAATAACAATGTTTATTCATAAAATCCACAATAATTTGCATATTTACTTCATGTACGTTGAAAACAGCAATGACTTTTGAGAAGATTTTAACAAAGCTTTTTTGTGGAATACTTCACCCAGACTCTGCCTCCTGCGGCCCCCAGATCATTTGACGTAAATACTGTTTTTTTCTGTTTATATTGTGTGAAAAAGAGCGTCTACGTGCTCTCATTGTATAAAGAGAAAGAAAAAACAGTTCTTTTACTAAAACACAGATGCTTCGAATAGCGCTAACCTGAGCTGACTCTGGGGAAGCGCATCATCACAAACTCGAACAAATATCCACAAAAACAACTGGTGCACGCTCGTTTTCTACATCCTGAAATGAACTGATGATTTCTCAGTGATCGTCACCGGTTTGATTAAAGAAAAACTCATGAGAACGACCTTTGATTCAGTCGTCTCAGGCGTCTGGAAGAGGTGTGGATTTAATGAGTGTAATTACATGAATGAACCAATATAATTATGAAACACAGCCCTGGGTGTCGGGTGGATGTTTACGCTGGATTTTTTCTCACGTGATCTGCAAAAAAATGTCTCGCCCCAGTACAAATATGTTGAATAAGTTGGTCTTGAGGTCAAAATATGTCTGTTGTGTACTTTCTGCATCAACTAGCAACTATGAGGCGTTTTCTTGTCTGATTATTAGGAAATGTGCGTTATCATGCTAGTAGCTGCTAGCTTTAACCTGGCGGCGAAACTCCGCTCTGGCAAAGCAAAGGAAGGGTACACAAAGTAATTCAAAGTGCTTTACAGAATAAAAAAAAGACATGAACAACACAATACAACAAATAAAAACATAAATAATTGTCATAAAGTTAAGATTAAAAGAGAAAAGTGCAGAATAAACCCCTTTCAGTCGTATTCACAGATAAACAGAACCGTTTGAGTCTGGATTTAAACATTGTCAAAGTCGAGGTCTGAGTCACATCTTCAGGAAGAATGTTCCAGGTTTAAACTGCAGAAAACTGAAACACTGATTCAACATGTTTAGTCTTGGTTTAGCCCTGGTTTAGTCCTGGTTTAGCCCTGGTTTAGTCCTGGTTTAGTCCTGGTTTAGTCCTGGTTTAGTCCCGGTTTAGTCCTGGTTTAGTCCTGGTTTAGTCCTGGTTTAGTCCTAGTTCAGTCCTGATTTAGTCCTGGTTTACCCCTGGTTTAGTCCTGGTTTAGTCCTGGTTTAGTCCTCCTCATGTGAGATGGTTCTTGTGGCTCATGTGGGAGATGTTCTTTGGTGCTGGTCCATGGAGAGACTTGTTCACACTGAGCTGCTTTAAAGTCTCTGAGCCACAGGAGCCAGAGACCTGAGCCACAGGACACATGTGTGAAGTACTTCCTGGTTCTAGACCTGAGCCACAGGACACATGTGTGAAGTACTTCCTGGTTCTAGTCCTGACTCGAGCAGCAGTGTTCTGGATATTCTGGATATTCTGTTCTGTTTTAAGGCTCGTTTGGAGAGGCCAGTGAGTCTAACCTCCTGGACACAAATGCAGGATAAGTCTCTGTAAGTCTGTTTTTTTAAATGTTTTTTAGATTTTAAAAAGCTGCAGATGTTATTGATTATATATATGACGAACATTTACACACATTTAAGTGCAAACAAGTCTAAAAAAATGTGATATTACGCTGCGCTGTACCTGTTTTTTTTTTGCAGTAGTACAAAGTTATTCTTCACTTAACTCATGCAGTCCAAGCATCTGTCCCAGCTAAGCCAACAAAAACTATCATACTAACATGCACTTCCTGATTATCGGTGAATAAAACACTTTAAACTTAAACACAGACAGTACAGTAACTTATTTTGACCTCAAGAGCTTCAGATACATGACAAATAATGGGACAGGCTCTTTAAGTTTTTGGCATATCGCTGTTAATTATGGATCCATCACTGACACGAGCGTTCATGGCATACGTTCAAATAATTACAGTTAGAATAAATTGTCTGTCCCGCTCAGGGAATAGAAAAACAAAATGTGTAGTTGTAAATGTCAACGCCTCGTCAAACTGTGAGATAAATTATGTGAAGCAGTGTCTGTGTGAATGAATAACTACATGAGAAAAGTGTGAAATCCTTAAGGGAAAAACAGCCGTGAACAAACAGGCAAGACGCAACAAGACGGCAACTGATGTCCCGTTCACAGCGGGCTAATGCGAACGGACACTTTTCTAGTCCATTAAGTACGATCGCGTGCCAGTATGAACAATACCTGGTTTCTCTGCGGGAGCATTTCGAAATCTACGCTTCCAAATGCTCTGAGGCTGTCCTGTTTTCACCTTCCGTTGGATAACGTTAGTTTGGGTTAGTGATATCGACCCTGTGTGGGGTTTTTGTTCGGTTTGTCTTTTCTGTTGTAACGTTGTTTTTGGGGCGTGGGAGGTGTTTTTTTGGCATTTAAAAGTACATTAAAATGAACTTAAAATAACAAAAAAACTATTTATTTATACTTTTCGTAACCCTTTTGAGTCGTGTTTCGTCCACCGGGGGCTAACGTGGACACAAATAGCAGAAATAGCGACTTTGTTAAATGCGCTGAACCTGATTTTTGCGGCATTTTTTGCGGTAAAAAACGGCCCAAAGTTATTCCTCAGTTACCTTATGCATTCTGAGCAGCGTAATTATGCACCGTGATAAGTTTATAAGCACTTTTCACAACTTTCAGAAGGTGGTGCGTGCTCGTTGCTTGTTAGCTAAAGGCAACTTGCATACTAACGCTCACTTCCCGATTATCAGACACTAAATTATGTTTGCAGCTTGCGGTCTAATCATATTTTGAAGAGCTGCTTATAAAATGTTACTCAAATACATGGGAAAATTTAGGTGCAGGACTTTTAACCTTCTGCTGAGATAAAGATCATCTACTCTGAGAATCACTGATTGCGTAAAATGTCTGAGTAAAAGCCACGAACACTGACCAATACCTGCGGTTTGATTCACACCATCCACTGCAGCACAAAGTCGGAGTGATCCAGTGTCCACAAACACACAGGGAAAAACGGAGGAGGAGCAACATGTGGAGAAAGAACTCTCGACTCAAGGACATCCAAAATGGGCTTTCAATAGATCTAAGAGAGCTAAAAAAAAAAAGGTTGGCTATTTCTTATACAGCTGGTATGTCCAAAAAGCTTCACAGAATCTTCAGAGAGTGTGAAATTCTAGTCGATTTCAAACCTACAAACACTTTTAAGACTGAAACTGGTCCACGCAAAGGACCAAACCCCGAGACACAAACAAAGTAATGTGTCGACTCCATTCAGTGAAGAGAAGACGCAGTGAGTGTTACACTGGAGAAACTAAACAACCACTTCATAAGAGAATAAACCAACACCGGTGTGAGAGCAGCTCAGGGCCACAATCTGCTGTTCATCTCCATCTCAAAGACACTGACCACTCCTCTGAAGATAGTGAAGTTCAGATCTGAGCCAGAGAAAAGAAATGGTTTGAGAGGAGAGTTAAAGATTCAATTTTTGTTAGGAAAGACAATCCTTTAGCATCATCTATCCCCCATGTATAACTCCATCCTCAGACCCAAAGCAAACAAAGGAAACAATAGAGCTAGCCAGGATGCTAATATCTGTGAAAACACCCATTAAGAATTGTGCAACAGATTTTACTACTAATTTTGTAACTTACATTTTTACTCCAGCAAACAACATCTCTTACAAGTATTCTACGGACTTTTCCTCATATTAACTTTCTACAGCGCCCTAGCCTGACCCCAGCAAAGGCGTCAAAACGCTCGTCATGTCAGCAGTTTTAACTCAATTATCAGAGCTGTAAATTATCAGCAGTGAATATCTCTCCATCTTCTTCAGAGGCGGCCTGAAGCTAACAGCGCTGTAGTAACGCAAACAACATACCATTCACTGCCATATATTACTATGTCACGTTAGAGGTAAGATCGGGCCTAAAAAATCCAGCCCGACCCGACCCAGGCCCGCGGGTATTAAAGCCCGACCCGGCCCGAGCCCGACCAATTAACTTGATTTGCAGGCCCGAGCCCGAAGCAAACCCGAAATTTCATATTTTATTTGTGAGGATAAATAAAAAAAATAAAGAACCAAACAAAGTTAAACATGCGTAAAAATAAGCCTACTAATAAAAAACCTTTGCCACTAACTACTGAAAATGGTCTAAGGTCCTGACAGCAAAAGTCCACGCACTTGTCTGTGATGGTCTGCTTAGCGCGAAGAGGTGCGGTCTGTGGGACAAATGATAATATAGATGTTTGATCATCACTTTTGCCAGTACAGCTGTTTAAATGTCTGCTCAGCGTCGAGGTGCCAGTCTTTTTGCTCTCGTGTGAAAGCAAAGCGCCACATTGACTACATTCAGCGAAGCCAACGCAAGTTTCTGTAGCATTTTCAACAATCAATTTGAAGCCACACCTCACTCTTGCCGGTGCGTGTTTGCCTTTTCAGTTCCCCTGTCTTTAGTTTATCCTTTACTTCTTGCTGCTCCATATCAGCGATACCAGGTCAAAATAGATGTGGACTTGCGGAGGTGAAGATTATTAAGAGGGGGCGTTCACGTGTGCAGAGTGTGCTCTGGCTCTGCGGCTCCTGTTTAGTAGTTAAATAGCAGTTACCTTACAGCGCCTTCTCTGTTTTATCCAAATTACTTTTTTTATAACAAGTATTCCTAAGTTTAGTATCCACACATTGTTTTAGTATACATTTTTATAAACATATATTTATTTTTAAAAAGTCAGGTAGAGAGAAGCCCGGCCCGACCCGACCCAAACGTAATGATTGACATTTTAGGCCCGACCCGGACCGAAATTCGGGTCGGGTCGGCTCGGGCTCGGGCTTAAGATCTTACCACTATGTCACGTCTGATTCTAAGAAATGATTATATGGTTGGATTTCAAACTTATGTGACCTGAACTTGACATAGCATGATTTACGTCACGTTTTTGAAGTGTTACTGTAAAGTACTTAATCGTCCCTGCAGGGAAATGTGTCCTATGCATTTGACACGTCCTTAAACGCTGTTGGGGCGAAGTGTCAGAAGCTGTGCAGCTCCTGGGGCCCAACCTTAGCTGGACCATTTAGTTTATTATGTTTTCTTTAGGTTTTAAACATGCACAGTATTAGTATTGCCATGATATTAAAATTTCAAACTTGATAATACAAAGGAATAGGTTTGTCTACTTGATGCTGATTTTAATGCCACAATAGAATGCAGTTTTCTGACAATAGAATGCAGTTTTATGACAATAGAATGCAGTTTTATGACAACAGAATGCAGTTTTCTGACAATAGAATGCAGTTTTATGACAATAGAATGCAGTTTTTTGACAATAGAATGCAGTTTTCTGACAACAGAATGCAGTTTTCTGACAACAGAATGCAGTTTTATGACAATAGAATGCAGTTTTTTGACAATAGAATGCACTTTTATGACAATAGAATGCAATTTTCTGACAATAGAATGCAGTTTTATGACACAAACTAGTTTTAAAGTAATATAGCCATTCTCCAAAGGCTGCAGGAGGATTATAATGAGGCTTTACAGGTGCTCTTCAAGAGGCCACAATGGACTAGTGCCACTGAGATGTTTATCACTGCGAACACCTTGGCTGGCCGCTGATCGCCCGGTGATGACTGGACCCTGGATGCCCTCCTGTGCTCTGATGTTCTGGACCCTCCCTTCCCTCTCCTGGCTGGATGACCCGGTGCCTGGCTGTAGTGGCTCCCGTCCTGCCTTGGGTGGTGGACCCCTCTCTGTCTCTTAGCTGAGTGACTCTGGTGTAACCAGGTTAAAATTCTGTCTTATTAAAATGTTTTATTAAACTCCTGCTTTGACCTGCCGTTAAATCTTGTTTATATAAAAGCTACATTTATATATTTATTTCTGCCCTCCGTGTCTCATACGTGCCTTACGTAACCGCACCCCTAATCACGTGACCCGAGTCCGCCAATCACAGCAGAGCGTCTTTTCACTCTGTGTCGGTTCTTCCGGGTCAGAGTTTGTGGGGGAAGCTCCCGAGGCAGGTGTGAAAAGGTCAGTCCCAAACTATTTACAATATTCGCTCTTTTCTGTGTTTCTAAGCTTCAACAAACTCAGTAGTTCCTCTCTGAACATTGTAGATCTAAACCTCCGGTCCGTGGGGAGTCACCGCCATCATGTGATGTTAAACTGGGGAATTGGTGAGTTTGAATGAATGTAAAGTGCTGCTAGCATCCGATGCTAAGCTAATTAGCTTAGCATTAGCATGCTCGGGCTAACGTTGTTTTCTTGTTTGTGCTCATTGTAAAACACATTTAATGCCTTTTTAAATGTAAATTTTTTTGTGTACACACTGGAACTGAACAATGTGACTCAGCTAAGGTTAATTACTTTAGACATTTGATTTTTATTTAGTCGTGTTTATTCAAATACAGGTCAGGTGTTCTTGATTACGATGGCGAGCTGAGACCAGAACCTACAGCTTCATCACCTACGGGTCTGGTAGGAGGTGACACAGCTCCACTCTTTCTATCTTTTACTGACTTTTTAACTATAATCAAAGCCAATGGACACTATTCTAATGAACAATACAAATGGATACTAAGCAAAGACATACTCTCAAATACTGAAAAGTCAGTAATAAGTGGACTCCACCTGTACGGATTATTTCTGTTCATTTTTTTCCTTTTGTTGCAACCGACTCATCTCAACCAACTAGAACTTAAAGTGCACTTATCTATCACATCTTACCGGTTTAAATCTGCCGACTGTAAATATTCGGGGGTTTTCATTATTGTCATTATTATTACTATTTTGTGTTTTGCTGTTTTTGTTTCTGTAAATATTATTTTGTAATATAATTCACTTCAATATACGGTACCAGCACCAACATAATTCCTGCCTCCTGCATTTCTTACATCAGCTCCAGCAGAATCTCAATCTACTGATCTCAGTCAAACTCAGCCCAATTCACACAGTAACTTTTCTTTTTATTAACAATTAATTAATAAATATAAGTTGGCACGCAAATACATGCTACACTGGTCCTACAGACTTGGACTCTTTCTGTAAACAGATGCGCGTTAGTCCTGGACACATCTGCAGCCCGTCCGTCCTGGGAGTGGATCTGTCCTTCACTGTGGTTCTCCTCGAGGTTTCTCTTTTTCCCCACTGTTTTTCTATATATTTTTTTTATTTATTTAACCTTTACTTTACCAGGAATGTCCCATTGAGATTACCAATCTCTTTTTCAAGGGAGTCCGGGCCAAGACAGCAGCAGAGTTACATTTACATCACACACAGACATTTCAACACATCACAAAATGGATTTTTAAAAGCAATTACAAATCATAGACTTCATTTCCAAACCTTTCAACATAGATTTAAACTGAACTATTGAAGTCAGTTCTTGTAATTTCAAGACTTTTAAAAAAATATTCCATGTTGAAGGCGCAGAATATTGAAAAAGGGTCTAAGGACAAAGGATGTGCAGGGACACTTCTCCATTTGCTCGTTTCCTGCAGATGAATTTACTCGTTTCTGTTTCATTGTTGATTTTCTAACTTTCTGTTGGTTAAATCAATTCTCACGCTCAGCCCTAAAGAGGCGACCGCTGCTGTGATTTTGGGCTTTACAAAAATAAACTGAACTGAAATTGCAAATTGCTCCACTAAGAACTTTAATGTACAGTTTTATTTGCAGGTGAATAAGTCAGAAAAGGAAATAATGTCACTCACAAACATAAGAAGAGCAAATACACCATCGAGATGTGGAGACACTGGTGTGGTTGTCTTTTTAAAACGTAAATGTTCACTGTTTGTACCGTCTTTGTCCTCGTCTGTTTTAAAAATGAACCATGAGTCTGGAATAAAGATGAACTGAATCGAATCGACAGCCTTTTCGTTGTGCATTAGCGAGTGAATACCCCATAGAAGTGCAAGTTATCTGTTCAGTGTTGTATTGGTTTGGTTGTCGATAAAGTTTATACAAAGTCAGGCGCATCACTTCCTGTTTTGTTCGCCTATTACACATGTGTCAAACTCAAGGCTCGTGGGCCAAATGCTGCCCGCCACATCATTTTATGTGGCCCGCGACAAGGTCAACGTCAATTAAACGGTATGATGGTCTTAAAATATCAGTTTATCAGGAGATACACAGATCCACAGCCATTTCTTTAAATCTATGCAAATCCATACGCAATATTTATAACCTGAATAAGTAATACATATAGAAATGGTTAACTAACAAGATTAAAAAGTAGTTGCATTTATTTTACATTACATTTTGTTACATTTATACGGTCTTAGATGAACCAATGTCATAAGTTAGTTTAACCCTTGTGTGTTCCTCCCTGTAGAGTTATGTTGAAGTTCCTCTGGGCTCAGTTTGACCCCAATTTATTTCTCTTATAACTCAGCCATAAAATAATATACTTTTTTACTTTATATATATAATTTGGAGGCTTATTTTCAGTCTAATGTCAGACTAATGTACTGATACCAAATGTATTTATTTATTTTTAGTAAGCCGTATTTTAGTAAAAACTGCATTTTTGGACCTCAATCTCCTGCAACTCTTAATTTCCATCACTGTCCTGTGTTTGTCGAGTTGATCTGAGTTATAAGAGAAACAAATTGGGGTCAAATTGAACTTTAACGTAACTTGTTTTCCAGACAGTTCTTATTATACAATCAACATTTTTTCAAACTTTCATTTTTGATAGAAATAAACAAATGGCCCAATTTTCAACCTTTTTGATGAAGAAATGACCGAGTTCTGTTGTGAGTTATTTTTTTGGGGATCATAAATTTACCCTTATGTTTATTTTGTGCATTTTTTAAATAATTTAGTTAAAGGGGCATGATGATTGTAATATAGAAATGTGATGTGGGAACGGTCACTGCTAATGGGGACTGCGTTTTCAATAATTCATGTAAACTGATTATTTTATTTTTTCTGTGTTTTTGACCAGTTTTCACTCCACATCATGGTGAAGGAGTCCACATTAAAGCTACAAAATACCACGTCGACTCATCGCTTTATTGTGAGTGGAGTTTATTCCACGGTTGTTGCGACTGGATGAGAACACTAGACCCTTTTCTTTAATGTATACATGTTTTTTTCTTATATTTTCCATGTTTTATTCATATCTTCTGGTTTTGGGGCAACTAAATGTGTTACTGCAAGACAAATGTAAAAAAAAGACAGACATTTTTATCAAAAGACACATTTATTTACGATGAAAACCACAAATCATGAGAGGCGTAATAATTTATAACACTATATAAATAAAAATCACATGGAAGAAGGTAACAAACACTGAGGAGTGATATCACAGTAAAACACATGTGCTTTACTGAGTTTTAACTGTCGGGACCTGGAGCTGCTTTACAAAATTGAAAACGGAGAAAGAGCTGCTACTCACAGTGTCAAAATAAATGAAAGTTTCACAAAATGCGACTGTCCTGTTGAAGAATCAGAAAACATTTAGCATCAAATAAAACAGGAGCAGCGATGTGAGTTTTGTTTGTAATAAAAATGTCTAGATAGATTTCTGTGGTCATCAGTCGACTTCTGTGAGTCCGCAGGGTCTCCTGAACTCCTGACCTCTCTCGTGGATCCATTTATTTGAAACTACAAACCAACAAAGCAAAGCATCAGTCCTGTACTCTTAAAGCTGACGTTCACATTTAGACATAGATTTGTCTTTGGTGTTGCTTTTTTTAACCCGTGACACAATGAATGCAAGACTGATAACTTTAAAGCTGCATTACGGAGCATAGATTTTAGCTGCCCCCGTTATATCTATTATATATTATTGGACTAAAAGATACAGTGGTCCATTGTTTATCTCCCCGACAAAACCCACGATGTCCATGAAATGTTCTGCACCGACAAAGACGCTACGAAGGTTTGAACTTTGTGTTTAAACAAGAGAGAAATGTGAGAAAATGTTAACGCCTGTGTGAGAAAAGTGTATAAAGTGTGTGGTGAGGGGTTTTACGGACTTAAATCATAAATTAAACCCCACTACTTCGTGGATTTCGCCTATTGCGGGTTATTTTTTAGAACGATAAACGAGGAACCACTGTATATAACTCTGCTACTTAAATCAACCCTCTGTCTCTTTATATTGGACATTGTAACTTCAAAATCCGTTTTATCAAAATGAATTTCCTCCATAGAGACAGAACTTTACGACACTAAACAAAAGATTTTGTCAAAACGTGCACAAGGATTTTATCAAGTTGGATTTATTCAAGTTTTAACTCCAAAAAATGAGGTGAAATTTGAATTTTATGGCAATTTTTTAGGCAAATGTTTTATCAAATACTAAATCAAATATCCCAAATCCTCTGCATATTTTTAGTATCTGATATGTCAACAAAAAGAAGCAAGAAATTCAAATCTGGCTCTTCGTGTTTCCCAAATTCAGTTAAAATGACCAAAATGTCCCAAATATGGTCAGTTTTCGTCATTTTTACACATAAAACAACGTAATTTTATATGAAAATGTTACATGATGAAAAACTTGTAATACATTTGTCTTACATTTATATAAACAAACTACACGGACAAAGGCACCTACGAAGGTTTGAACTTTAAACGAGAGAGAAATGTGAGAAAATGTTAACGCCTGTGTGAGAAAAGTGTATAAAGTGTGTGGTGAGGGGGTTTACAGACAAAAACATGGAGAATAATTGTACAAAATAAAGCTGATACTTCGCGGGTTATTTTTAGAACGTGACCCCCGCGATAAACGAGGGACCACTGTATTTGAATTTTGTGACGATTATCGTGGCCTAAATAGTGGCGCATTACGATTATGTCACGTTAATGATTCAATTTGTTATGGATATGAATAATTATAACATTAACAGAATATTATGGATGAGCAGGGCCGTCGACTGAAATTTGGAGGCCTGGGACAATAATTCTCACATGGGCCCCCTGTAATACAAATGAATAGGAAGAGGGTTCCAATTCTGGGCCCCCTGGGGCCCCGGACAACAGCCCCCTTTGTCCCCCCCGTCGACTCACCAGTGGATAAGTCTTTTTTTCCCCTGCACATTCAGGTGAAATAACGGCGATTATCTTTGTTGACGATTATATAAAATGTCCCATGAACGATAATTGTCGACCTTTTTTATCACGATAAACGATGTTGTTTATTGTCCCATCCCTAATACGTCATACCTCATTTTTGAACTCACATTTATTTAATTTTTGATCTTTAACGTATTTAGTAAGGTTAACTTAATACACATGTCAAAGTCAAACTCAAGGCCCGTGGGCCAAATGCGGCCCGCCATGTCATTTTATGTGGCCCGCGACAAAGTAAATTAAAAGGTATGACTGTTTTAATATGTCAGTTTATCATTAGATACACAGTTAAACAGCCCATTTTTCTATGCAAATCCATCTGCAGCATTTGTAACTTGAATAAGTAATAAATACAGAAACGGTTAATTAACAAGATTCAAAAGTAGCTGCATTTAGTTGACATTAAATTTGGTTGCATTTAGTGACATTTTTCTTACAGTTAGTTATATCTGGCCCTTTGAGAGCGGCCATTTTGTTGATGTGGCCCTTTGTGAAAATGAGTTTGACGCCCCTGACTTAATACATTTAAAGACACAGACTCTCACTCACCCCATTTACTTCCCACTAAAACGGGACAAGCTGCGTGCCTGGTCCTGTAGTCGCCTTCTCCGCTCCTGAACAGGTTATACCAAAACACAGACGTCCCCTGTAGAGACAAAAGTGCAAAAGGTGAACTTCAGCATTTCGATAACGCTCTTCAAGAAAACAAGAAGAAGTGAGGAGGTTTGGACGGCTCCAGCTCCGCCCTGGACTCCTGAGAGGTTTATTGCTCCATGACACTTTTCACACGCAACATAGTGGTTCTTTGTCAAATAAGTGAACAAGTGAACCACAATTTATGAATCTAAAGGCTCAGGGGAATTGTTAACTAAACTATGTGACATGTGATGCACCTATTTCATAAGACAAATAAACTGAATATACTGCAAAAATAAACACCCACAGCAGGGTTCAATGTATTTTAAGCTAATTTTGGAGATTTTACATACAGTATTTTCCGGAGTATAAGTCGCACCAGCCAAAAAATGCATAATAATGAAGAAAAACAACATATATAAGTCGTGTTATAATAGTAGTATTAAGTATTTTTGATGTTTAAGTGTATTTTAATACTTTGGTTACACTGATGCTCTTAAATACGGACTATACGTCGCTCTGGAGTATAAGTCGCACCAGCCAAAAAATGCATAATAATGAAGAAAAAAACATATATAAGTTGCACTGGAGGATAAGTCGTATTATAATAGTAGTATAAGAAAGTATTTTTGATGTTTAAAGTGTATTTTAATACTTTTTAATAAAGCCTGAATGCAGTTTCAGTCTGGAGTGTGTTACTTTTCTACTAAATATTTCAAGTACATGCAAAACTGGACTAATGCACATTAATACAAGTCGCACTGGAGTATAAGTCGTGTTATAATAGTAGTATAAGTACGTATTTTTGAGGTTTAAGTGTATTTTAATACTTTGGTTACACTGATGCACTTTATTACGGACTATATGTCGCTCTGGAGTACAAGTCGCACCAGCCAAAAAATGCATAATAATGAAGAAAAAAACATAAGTCACACTGGAGGATAAATCGCGTTTTTGGGGAAATTTATTTTACAAATTTTTATACAAAAACCGAGACCAAGAACAGACATTTTATCTTTAAAGCAAATTATAATAAAAACAATAAAATGTGGAACAACAGGCTGAATATCAGTGCATCACGCTAACGTAACACATTTATATTTATTTAGCGACATGAAGCACAGAACTGAGTATAAGTCGCCCCTTGAACAAACTATGAAAAAAAGTGCCACTTATAATCTAAAAAACACGGTAAACACATAAAGACGTACTGCGCATCTTTTCCACTGGAGGATCTGCCCGTTACTTGTTTACACAGAGGTTCCTGCTTTGCCTAGAATGTTCTACAGTATGGCATTAACCTTATCCATCTCTACGGAGATAACTGCCACCACAAGGTCAAGTTACAGAATGCTCCGTTTGCATTTTGCCAGTTTTGTTGCGTCATAGATAAAGCTCAGAAGCTCGTTTTTAAGCCCGTACGCCGTCACCAGACTGATTCCGTGGCAAAAACTGTACTCACGGCGAACGCGCGGCTCAATTAGCGTAGCATTCCGCGCGGGATAAGGACGTAATTTGTTTATTTTCTGATCATTCCCGCTCACGACAGCAGAGGAAGCTCCAACGCCCGAATGCATCGCAGGAAACTGAGATGAAATGCATGTTATATTATATTATTTTGAGGTAGAAAATGCGAAATCCTTATCCCGAGGTGAACAAAAGCATCGTGAGAGGAGGTAACACTAAAAATAATAAACAAAAAAAAAAAACGTCTCACCTTACGAGGTCTGATGGAAGCGCCGAAGTCGGGGAAGACGGTCGCACCTCCCGCCACAACGTCACTCATCTGGATAAAGAGCAAATACTGGATGAATACAGTCACATTCTTGTAAAAGCTTTAAAAAAAATTCCTTGTTACAGCGATTTGTCCATGTTGTGTGAGGAATGAACCTGAAGAACACAGACTTTATATGGGCTCAATAATGGAGTTCACACAGTGGCTATGTTTACACGCACAACAAAATCCGATTATCATCTCATTTCCGGGCATTAAACGTGACGTAAATGAAGTGTAAACCACAAGATCTGATGTGAGGGACCGTGATCAGAAAGAAACCACGTGATTTTAAGGTTTATATGTCGTTTTAGTCGTCTTAAACACAACGTGGATGTAACTATAGCCAGTGCTGGTGTCAGACAGTCACAAAAAACACGGACTGCTTCACGAAACAGGAACAGAAACACTTTTTAAATAATTGCAGATCCTTACAATATAATCTGACATTTACTATGAATAAATATGTCGTGTGAGCAGTGATGGGTGAAGTATTCAAGTTTGTTACTCAAGTTAAAGTTCGGATATAGAGGTGAAAAGTTACTCAAGTAAAAGATATCACATGAAAAAATCGACTCAAGCAAAAGTATTCAAGGACTCGTTTAAAAATGTACTTAAGGAGTAAAAAGTGAATTTGTTTAAGTGTTAAATGTAGTGATATTGATTAAAAATGAGACATTTTGGTCACAGTAACAAAACAAACCAGTTTCTTGATTGCAAAGTAAGTGAAAGTATTAAAGTATCTGTTTAAAAATGTACTTTTAGAGTAAAAAATACAGTAAAAGTATTTCACAGATATTTTGATAGAGAGTGGTTCATTTATTAGTGTTAAATGTAGTGATATTGATTAAAAATTATGCATATTCTGGTCGACAGATGCAATACAAATCAGTTTAATTAGTTTTCTTATGAATTTTGTGTATTTTTTGTTTTGCTCAAATCCGAAGCTTGAACTTGAAAACTTTAGTCAGGATGTTTCCATGAATAAAAATAACCCCTCAAATCACATGAAAAGTACTTTTTTACTTTTTACAGTGTAGAGAGTAGATTTAACACAAAAGTTTTTTGTCAATTCAGGTTAAATAGCTCTACGATTTTGAAAAAAATGTGAAGGCTTTGGTCAAACTTTTCAGAGAATAACTGAATAACTTTGTGGTACATGGTGATAGGATTATTTTATATAACAATAACGATATATGATTTTTTCCCCATATCGCCCAGCACTACTTTTCCCCTGAGCTCATTTTGTGACCTCTAAGACATGTATGTCAAACTCAAGGCCCGCGGGCCAAATGTGGCCCTCCACATCATTTTATGTGGTCCTCGACAGGGTAAATTAAAGGTAAGAGCGGTCATATTTTTACATCTAGGCAAATGCACATGTAATATTTGTAACGTGAATAAGTAATAAATACAGAAACAGTTAATTAACAGGTTAAAAAATGTGTTAGATTTATTTTACATTTGGTCCTTTGAGGGCAGACATTTTGCTGATGTGGCCCTCGGTGAAAATGTGTTTGACGCCTCTGCTCTAAGGTAAAGAACGACTCGTGTACTGGAGGTAATTAGTGAAAACACATGAAATTTAATCCTCAAAAACATCTGCCTCAAACTGCTTTGTGTACTACTAAAAATGTGTATTCATCATGTTCCATTATGTTGCTTTTTCATGCTTCTTCCACAAGCAAATCAGCACGTCTGAGTCGAGCTAAAACAGTCACATTCGGTCCATGCAGCCCCACTTGCAGTTATTTCAGACGACAATATGTACGCTAGCACTGGCACGTTTGGATATTCACATGGGAATAGGATGGAAATAACACGTCAGGAAGAAGAGGGATGTGTTTTACAGATTTTATACAGAAAATACAACCTATTTTTCTGGTAAATGTGCAGTTTTATCCATGCATTTCCCATTTATACACTTGAATTATCACGCTATACCCATCCTATGCCCATTCTATTAAAGTGCAACCTATATTCTTGTGTCTAAAGCCCTACGGCGTAACTCGGCCCGTTGTCGTCTTACACCCAGAGGCCCGTAGATGCGCTGACAACATGCAAACATTCTGGACATTTCACTGTAATTTGTTAAGACAGGGTGAAACAGAGAGACGTCTACATCAGCGTGTTAATGGGAGACGGCGAAACAAAACTCTCCACAATGAGCACCGGAACTGATAGACCAGAAAGTGGCGTTTTTCACACTGTAGGGACCTTTTATAGTTTTATAGTTCCAGGATTTATGTTGGAACAGGCTGCGTTCACGTCACAGCGTTCGACAGTTGCTTAAAAATGGAGCTGGAAGGAAGGTCGGAATTGTATTGTCGAATTTGACATTTAAACGTCAGATTTGTTGAAGTAGTTTGTGGTTAATATCTCTGCCATTACGGGGCTGATCTATGGGAAACAAAATAAAAGTCTTCAGCATAAATAAAGTGAAATTATTTTAGAACGTTAGCCAAAAAAAGTGGTGCCTTTGTGTAACTCTAAAGACGTGATTACTGTCAATTGAAAATCTCTAATGCGATAAAAACCAAAGTAAAATCGGTCAACTGGACAAAAAGTTGTAGGAGTGAAGATGTTTCGCTCTAAGTTCTGGTCAGATTATTGCTGGACACTGCCTTATATCTGTCTGAAATACGAGGGTCATTCAATAAATAAGGTGAATTTTTCGGTATAAGGACTTTTAATACAGTTAGAAGCTTACTTTTTTTCGTTTTACTTGTTTTTCACATGGATTTAATTTCTTTTGCAGATTAAAAAAACCTTTGAGAGTTTTGGCGATTAACAAAGATGGCCGACCAAGAAGCTCCAGGATTGAACAGCGGTCAGTTATCAGGTTTTTGGTTGCTGAAGGTGCAAAGTTCTCCTGAGGTTCGATCATCTCAGGAGACCTCACTTCTGTAGACCTCCCTGCCTTCATCCTCAACACTGCTCCGTCCTTCTTTAAACAATTTAGCCACTTGTCGACATTTTTTTGGCTGAAACATGTGGCACCAGACACAGTTGACATTCTCCTGTGAATTTCAACGGGTTTGCACCTTCAGCAACCAAAAACTTGATAACTGACCGCTGCTTCTTGGTCGGCCATCTTTGTTAATCGCCAAAACTCTGAAAGTTTTTTTTAAATCTGCAAAAGAAATTAAATCCATGTGAAAAACAAGTAAAACAAAAAAAAAACACAACAAAAAATCGTAAGCTTCTAACTGTATTAAACCGAAAAATTCACCTTATTTATTGAATGACCCTCGTATTACACTTAGGTCTGTTGATCTACACAGACGGACGCAGATAAACGCAGTATTATTAAACTGCAGGTTTGTGTTGTAAAGCAGCGAGATCTTTGGTCTTGTCATTGAGAGAAATCATCAGGTTCAACATTTGTGAGCTTCCATTTGAGATATTTAATGGCAAAGTACAACGTAATCAACGGGAAAAACTTGTTCTCGCCTCTCATCACATTCAAGAAACCGAAAAACACCAACAGAGCCAATCGGTTGCGTTCACGTTGTCGTATTTGACGATGACGTAATCTCAGATAGTGACCAAGATCTAATCAACTCTATGGGACATTTACTCTTTTTGAAGGAACTATCCAAAATAAAAATCCACGAATGTTGAACCTTATCTTTATCTGTTAGGGTTTGACCTGTGTGATCTCTCAGTCGTCCTGGTCTTGGTTTTTCATACCTATTTGCATCCTGGCGAGCTCCATTGTTCTCTTTGTTGAGGTACAGATTTTAGCCAGAGAAAAGAAATGGTTTGAGAGGAGAGTTAAAAACGTTAGAAAAGCTGAAAGACAATCCTTCCTTGAACAGAAATGGTGGACAGATATATCACCTCTCCCTCATCTATAACTCCATCACCAGACCCAAAGCAAACAAAGAAAACAAAGAGAACAATAGAGCGAGCCAGGATGCTAATAGGTATGAAAAGCACCCATTAAGAGGCGTGTATAAGGCAGTGTCCAGCAGTAATCTGACCAGAACTGAAGAAGCGGCTTCAACGAGCAGCGAAACGTCTTCACTCCTACAACTTTTTGTCCAGTTGACAGATTTAACTTTGGCTTTTCCTATAGATCAGACCTGGACGACTGAGGAATCACACAGGCCAATCCCTAACGAATAAAGATAAAGTTCAACATTTGTGGATTTTTTTTTTGTTTTTTTGGATAGTTCCTTCAAAAAGACTAAATCTCCCATAGAGTTGCAAAAGTTCTTGGTCTCCGATTGGCTCCGTTGGTGTTTTTTTGTTTCTTGAATGTGATGATCGGGGCAAGAACTGTACTTTGCCGTGAAATATCTCAAGTGTACGCTCACAAATGTTAAACGTAATGATTTCTTTCAGTGACGAGACCAATGATCTCACCGTTTTACAAAACAAACCTGCATTTTAATAATATCTGCGTCCATCTGTATTTAATATTATGTTGTGACGTCATTTGAATCCCAGTAATTGGCTCTATAGAACTGCAGAGGTTTTCTAAAGTGTGAAAACTCCTAAAAGAATCAAATTAATTCATATTAGAAACATTTTTGTCCCATTTAAAATCCCCAAAACGTGGTCCATCAGTCCGAGTCCCAGATTGAACCAGAGCTTGTGCGTTTGCCCATGAAGCTAAAAACAGGAGGTGAAGTTTAAGGCGGCTCCCACTCTCCTGGCGGCGTCGGGACTCGTACTTACGTAGTTTAACATTGTGGCCACGCGATTTCCAGTGCCTAACCTTTTGAACGCATCAGGCTCATCCTTCTACAAAGATAAGATTCACAAACAAAAGACTTTGAGAAGAGGCTGCGCACAAGTTACTTACGTAGTTTAGGAACGTGGCAAGTCTATTTCCATCGACCTTGAGATTGCTGTCAAAAGGACGCTGCAACAGATATTTATATTGAACTATTTAAACACCAAATAAAGCCAAATGTTTATATTTTCAAGTGGATTTAAAAGTTCATGTAACTTTTCAGGTAAAAGGTGCACGACCTGCTTGTTTCCATAGAGATGCTGTGACGTAGTATGGCATTAAACTCACCGCAGAGAACAGATTGGGTTGCACATAAATCTATAGAATCTCTAAATGAATAAATATAAATGGATTAATGCCATACTGTGGAACATTACTGTAAATTTTGGAGCAAAGAGCGCACCTGAATATAAGCCACATGTTACAAATCTGTTGTAACATGAGATATTTACACATAAAGACGGTGCACAGAGTTTTTATTTTTGTTTTAATTTAACCTCCTGAGACCTGAGCTCTAGTGTGGCTTTATACATTTCTCTTTGTTATTTGAGCTGATTGAGACCTCATTAGTGTAAAAACAAAGAATTATCTTTTTACATGATGTAGTTTCTGAGAAAAATCATGTCCACATTTGAGAACATTAATGATTTACAAAAACTATTAAGTGGCTGAACACAGAACATTTGTCCTGAGTAAAAACAATTGTGCCTCTTGGAACAATGTGGCTCATTTGAAGAGGTGCAGGAAAATACGTGCCTTTACAAATATTTAAAATTAAAAAAATATTCTGAACATTGTAAACTTAAAAATGTATTTATTTTTGCATTGTTGCAGTTTTTGAATGCTGCTCTTCTAAAAATTTGCATTGACAACTCAAAATGTGTTTTCCACATGAGGTCGCCAGGTCTCAGGAGGTTAAGACACGTGTTTTCAAACTGTGCCTGAAAATCGGCACCAACACAACAGTAACACGGGATGAACATATCTGCAGGTTTAGAAAATAAAGGTTTCAGAGGAAATAAAAGCAGATGGCTCGTGTTGGTGCTGTTTTGTCGTCTTTTTACATCGACTAAATTCTTCCCGCTGCCGCCTCCAACTTCGCACCATCAGTTCATTAACGCCAAACTTTCGTGCAGTGGCTCTATTTCCTTCTTTGATTCCACATCCATTGCCTTTATCTTAAAACCTGCATCATTTTCATTTCTTCGTGTGTTTTCCGTGATGAGGCTGTGACATGATGCGCAAAATGACACTTCAAAATCAAAACTAGTGTATTCTTCAGCGCGTAATCTTTACCCACGTCTGTCTCACTTTTGCGTTTACTGCTAGAGAGCGCCCCCCGGTGGGGCCGCACCGTTGTATAAGCCGCAGGGTTCAAAGCGTGGGGAAAAAAGTAGCGGCTTATAGTCAGAAATTTATAGTATATGCAAAGAAAAAGCATCTCCATGGAAACAAACAAGTAGCTCCACCATCAGAAATGTTACACAGTAAAGCTTTAACATAATTAGTAGCGTTTGGAAAGATTTTTGGTCAGTATAGGCGAATATTGGGTGAATATTGTCCTTCATGTCCTCAAGTGAAAGCAGTACAGTTGTAGCAAACTGTAAATGAAACACAACTGAAAACTGCGTCTCACACAAACCAGAACTGAGACTAAACCAGAACTAAACCTGGACTAGACCAACCCCAAATGCAGCATGCAGCATCAGGACTAAACTAAAGCTCAGTGTCACTTCAGAAAAACACGAGACGGAGACAAAAACTGCACTTCACAAACGTTAAACTGACAAAACTGAACTAAAATCGAGTCAAAATCATCTAAAATATAAAACAGGATTAATAGTTTGACCTAAAAATCCGAGCATTTCTTTTAAAAGGGATCTCTTGGACTTGCACACGGCCTCGGTCTTACCCTGGAGAAATCATAATGCGGCTCATACTGTCCTCCAACACCGTAGTTGGCGACCTGCACAGATGCATGATGGGAAAGGTCAGATTCCAGAGCTCACATTGTGGAGGAGACCAAACAGATGTTAAGACCAGCACTTATGGTATTAAACGGAAAAAATACCCAATCAATAGTAATAAAAGTTGTGTTCTTGTACAATTATGTTCATGTAACTTTGAATCAATCCATAGAAATACACGACAAATTAAATATAAATGTTTAAAATGCAGTATTGTACCTGTAGTAACTCTGCCGTGTCCACCGTGAGTCCAGTCACGTCTTCTATTCTCTTATTAACTCTTTCGATAACTGGATCCTCTTCTCCTTCCAACCACGCGCTGAAACAGAATCAGGTTTTTAAAATAACATAACGATTGGTAAACATGTCATATCGATGGAGGGTGAAGGTAACAGATTAAAACACTCAAAAAACAGAAAAAAAAGGAACATTTACTGATTCATACCATAAAGAAATCCATGTGAAAGTATTTATGAGCTCACCTTTTGGAGACTCTGTACTGGGCTGTGGTCAGGACGCCTGTTTTGGGATCTCGCACTGTCGCTCTGGCAAGCTGTGAAATACCAAATTCAAATGTGTTTATCCCCCAAAAAACGTATTTCTAGTATGTAATTTGCAATCTAACAGACCATTAACGTTGCCAAGATTCATTTGCCCCATATAATTATCCAAAACATCCCAAAAGATTTCTACTTAACTACATTTTTGTCTATCCTTCCCCCCATCTCAGTTAAAATTAAATCGTTTTTGTCCGATCATTACTGACCCTGGGTTTTGCCAGTTCCTTGATCTTGTTTATTTCCTCGTCAGACAGGAAGTCGATGTATCGTACGATGTGCGGACTGTCCCACTCGTCCTCCTCCATTAGGGGGCGCAGGAGGAGCCGCGGGTTCCTCTGGCCGTCCTGGTACCGGCAGAACAGACGACTGCGGCGGGCTTCATTCTGACACCAGAAAAACATTCAAATATCATCATGAGGTCAGCGAAAAACAACTGAAGACGACTATGAGCACACAACAAAAGAAAAGACAAGTCTCACTGCGATTTCTGCAAAACTATTGGCGTGTTTCTTCTTTTCATTTGGTCTGGGAGTGTCCTGAGGCGGCACAATTATGGGAAAATGTCTCAAAGTCTCAACTAATAAATATAACCATCCCCTGCACT
Source organism: Periophthalmus magnuspinnatus (assembly GCF_009829125.3). NCBI lineage: Eukaryota > Metazoa > Chordata > Actinopteri > Gobiiformes > Gobiidae > Periophthalmus > Periophthalmus magnuspinnatus. The sequence goes on along the minus strand of NC_047139.1, from coordinate 4,258,221 downwards.
CAGCTTTATTTTGCTGCATGATATAAAAAGTTTTAATGTAATGTTGGAAGTCGCTTCAACCTCTGACTGTGAAAGGCTTTTATTCTACTGAAAAATAATGATGCAACTGGAGCTTTCTGCTGCTGAACGCACGGAGCAAAACGCAAAAACATTTCCTGCTGGTCCGACTCACTGAACAAACTCGAGAGTGAATATATTACACATCTGTTTTTATGTTCTGTGGATGCTTCTGTCAAACTGTATATTCATGAAAGATGCACCATATGTGCACACTCAGATGTTTTTTAATGTATTGTATATAATGAATATGTATAAAGCAATTTCTGCTGATGTCGTTTGACCGAGGAAAATTGCAATCACTGTAAGGAAGGAATTCAAACCTGGACGGAAGTATTTTTATTATTTTACTTTTTATATTATTATTATTATTACACTGTATTATATGCTTATTTTTTTATTTTAATTATTTTTTTTGTTTTGTTTTTATTGTGCATTTATTATTATTTTATTTATTTATTTATTTTATTTTTATTTATTTTTCTCCTCTGTGTATATGCCCATCAGGGGGAATACAAAATTTATCTAAAAAAATAAAAAAAAATTCAAGTGGCGCTACATGCTACACAAACTGTCCAGCCATTACACTTTTACCATTTCCATTACTACAATATCGCACTAAATATTTATAAATGTACTACATAAACACATCTGTAACCTTTTTCTACTTAAAGAAGGTAAACATGCTCAAATTATAAATACATTTATTATTGTACTTTTATATGAATTTAAAGGTTGTTCAGGTTTATTTGTGTTTTGTTCTCAAATTGTATCTGCAGAATTGTTCCACTAGAGGGCAGCACTGTAGCATGAAACATTGATCTTGTGTTCTGTCGTGTTCTGATTTTGAAACTCAGCAAAAGCCTATTATCTATTTGAGGAAAACTAAAAAGAAATAAAGAAAAATGAGGGAAAAAAAGGGCATGTTTAGGTTCCTGACTTGAAAACTGTCATTTCCGTCTGCACATGAGCCGTTTTACCGTCGTGTTCCTCACCATCTGCACCCCCTCCCCTCTGCACAGAGCCTCGTACGCCTCTCTCTCGGGCAGGTGGTCCTTGGGGCGGGTGTAGGTCCCCAGTTGGATGGGCTCCTCTGTGGCCTGTTCCAAAGCCTCCCTCTGCTCGTTCATCTGCTTCGACAACAGCACCTCGAAGTAACGAAGGTTTCCTCCTGCCCTCTGGTGGTTGGGGTCTGTAAGCGCAAGGAGTGAGGGTTAAACTATTATGAAGTCCTTTGTATGTCCAGTCTGAAGTTGTTGTTTTTTTGAGCCAGATCTACAAAACCCACAATTTAGACTGAACAGATAAACAAACTACTCCTTTTTTTAGCGCTGTGGAGTAAAAAAGTATCATTTCAATCCATAATTTCAAATCTAAACGCAGCAAAAAAACAGATATTACTCAAATTGTTGACAAAATAGTAGTTAATTCAGTTTACAGACGAGACTAAACAGACAGAGGAAGCACCTGCGCTGTAATTTTGCACATTTGTGGGTGTCATGGCAGCTGTAAATAGCTCAAAAGCCGCTCTTCTCGCTCCTTAGGCCCGTTGGACGCGAGTCTGACCCGGGGCTTCCTCTGTGGTCGGCGCTGCAGCTCCTGGTCCGGACGCAGCAGCGGCCACAGCGCCCGTCTGTGGAGGGACTACACCCTTCTGCTTTGACAACAGGGACCATCATGGCAACGTGTTAAAGATAAGAGGAAAAGGAAGACGCTGCGTTCATCTGCTGTTATAAAAGATGATTAAAGGTGCACGGTGTGATTTTTCTAATGAAATGTCCATTATTTCCTTGTGTCTATTAAAATGTTATTGGTTTTGTGTGGAAAGATCTGTGGAGAAGTGACCTCGCTCAAAGTCAGAATGTTGGTCTTTTATTACGCAAATTTGACTCTTGTGAGGTTTAAATCGTGTTCTAATGCCGTTTCCTCCTCAAAAACAGACCTGGAGTTGTGTTTTGTTTCATTCACACATGTTTGAGTCACTTTATCATTAGTCTGTAACATCTACAAACCTCAAAACGCTCTGTTCCACCTTGTGATGTCACCAAGTGGTAGTTTTCAAGTTAACATCTATGTTTTAGCTTTAGTTTCAGTAGAAAATTGGCAATTCTAGGGGTGAATTGATCCAAATGATTCTAGAAATGAAGGCGTGTGGAGTTTAAAAACACAACGGAGCACTTCCTGTATCACCACATGATGACATCACAAGGTGGCACAGAGTGTTTTCTCAGCCTAAATCTGCAGGGTTTGTGTGTTAAACATGTGACAAACAGACCTGGAGTTGTGTTTTGTTTCATTCACACGAGGAAAAGTGATATGGGCCCTTTAAAGTTTGTTAGACGTATTTATTTCGTTTTCATTCAATTACAGGTCTCATTTAGTTTTGCGAAGAACATTTGGGGCAACGCAACAAAAAGCAGGCGGCAGACCCCAGAAAGGTTACATAGTGATTCTTTAAAACGTAATTAAAGAGATCAAAAATAAGGCTACAACTATAAATAACGTTACAGTGTCAGGTTTGAAACTTGTTTTATTTTACACAGGAAATATCTAGACCAGATCCTTCCACCGTGTGACTTGGGAAAATAAATGATAAGTATTTAATTAAAGTGTATTTTATTTGTGTTAGTTCTTTTTTAAATTGTAGTTTAAATTGGAAGATTATTGTGATCTTGAAATATTAAAATAATTATTGTATTTTATCATTTTTCGTTACTCAAAATAAGCGTCACACTCCCTGAAGTCTGTGAACCCACCAAAAAGCTGTACATTTATCAAGATTTATCAAGATCATCCCAGACACCCACAGAAACATAAAGGTATCTGCATTTGGAGCCGTGTGGATGTTCAGAGTGAGCCACTAGAGCTCCAGCCTCACAGACGACAGCTACAGTCCTGCATAAAGAGAAACTGACCTCATCCCTGATTTGCAGACGCTGTGCAGAGGATCAGCGGCAGAAGTCCAATTAAACAGGTCAAATAAATATTTATGCAGATGTTTTCATAAGCAAAACATTGCAGTGGTTTATACAAAGAGTAAAAAGGTAAAAAAAAAAAAATATTTACAGCGTTATCTTCATTTTAGATGTCAAAAAGGGAATTAAAGGTTGTTGACCCCTGATCTAGTACAAAATGCTGTCCTGTTTTTATTTGATTTTTTGTATTTTAATTTAAATTTTATTATTATTTTGATTTTTTGTAGTTTTTTTGTATTTTAATTTAAATTTTATTATTTTGATTTTTAGTAGTTTTTTGTATTTTAATTTAAATTTTATTATTTTGATTTTTAGTAGTTTTTTGTATTTTAATTTAAATTTTATTATTTTGATTTTTAGTAGTTTTTTGTATTTTAATTTAAATTTTATTATTTTGATTTTTAGTAGTTTTTTTTTTTTTTTTTTTAAACATTTTTTATTCTTACCAATTTGCACGAGTCGCCGCGTCAGCTCGATGGCACGAGGCAGGTCTCCCATTTGGTAAACGGAGTAGCTGAGATAATCCAAGATGTCGGACTTGGGCACCTCGGCCTCCTCCCCGGCGTCCAGCTGCCTCAGAGCCTGCTGCATCCACAGGACGGCGTGGTAATAGTCGGCGTCGTTGTACGCTGTTTTCCCCATCCCGAAGCAGTCGTCCACGGTGAGGCGAGCGTCCGAGTGTGTGCCTGGAGGAGACGAATGACATCGAGTTTGGATCGTTGTTTTGGGTTAAGGGACAGTGTGTGTTACAGTAAAAGTCGATATAAAAACAGTAAATTTAACCATATTTTTATAAACTCATACATGCGCATATCTGTCAGAGGTTTTTCTGAACAAAGCCCCGGTTCAGTCCCGGATTAGTTCTTGATTTATTCCCGATTTATTCCCGGTTCAGTCCTTGGTTTATTCCTGGTTCAGTTCTGATTTAGTCCCAGTTTAGTCCCAGTTTAGTCCCAGTTTAGTCCCAGTTTAGTCCCAGTTTAGTCCCAGTTTAGTCCTGGTGTAATAGCTTTTATCATTTATTTGTGATGTGATTGATAATATCCTGTAGTGCCATTTCACAGAGACAGTGGTGGAAAGTAACGAAGTAAAAGTAATAAAGTGCTGTACTTAAGTAAAGTGCAGACACCTAAAATTTCTACTTAAGTACATTTTACACTGGGTACTTTGTACTTTCTACTCCACTACATTTTTGAACAGGACTGAAAAGTACAGATACTGCTCTCAAATGTACTGAAGTAAAAGTAAAAAGTAATTTTCATATGATTTATGGTTATTTTTACCATGTTCGTGGAAACATCCTGACTAAAGTTTTTGAGTTCAAGCTTCGACTTTGAGCAAAACACAAATAAAAAACACAAAATTCATGAGAAGGATTTGTTTTTCTGCTGCAGACCAATTAAAATTTTTAATAATATCACTAAATTTGACATCTAAAGAGTAAAAAGTAAAAGTATTCCACACAAGTACTGTTCTTAAAGTGCATTTGTTAAACAGGTACTTAAATACTTTGACTTAAGTAGATTTTTCATGTGAGACTTTTACTTTTACCTGAATATTTTTTTACCTCTGTATCTGTACTTTTACTTAATTAACATGATAAATAATAAAATAAATAATTGAGTACTTCATCCACCACTGGGGCCTTTGTGTTTTCTACGACACAATAAACAAATAAAATTAAAAAAACTGTGTGATACAAATCAGAAATCAGAAAATACTTACACCACATCTTCAGTAAAGTGAAAATTTAAAAAGAAATTGTTACTCTAAAAATGTGTGGGCCTATATTTCTTTTTTTCTTTTTTAATAGTCTTGTTATACTTCGTTGTTCTATCAATCATTCCTGGCAGTGCAGCTGGAAAGAAAATACTTAAATACTGAAATATCACGGGTTTGATCTGACACAAAAGGAAGGACTATTTTTATGTGATCTGGACTTGTTACCGGGCAGTTTTCCCTGGGCGAAGGCTTCAGAGTCCAGCTGGTAGGTGTCCTGGAGGCGCATCAGGGCTTTGGCTGCTCCCGTCTCGTCCTCCTCATCTGGAAAGTACTGTCTGTGCACCGTGATGTTCGAGATGAAGCCTGGAGAACAGGAACAGGAACGGGATTAGATTTGGATACTAGGCAAGACAAGTTTATTTGTACAGCACAAGTACAGGTACACAAAGTAATTCAAAGTGTTTTACAGAATAAGAAAGACATTAACATCACAATACAACCAATAAAATCATAAATAATCATCAGAAAATTAAAATTAAAAGAGAAAAGTGCAGAATAAACCCCATTTCAGTCACAGATAAACAGAACAGTTTGAGTCTGGATTTAAACATTGTCAAAGTCGAGGTCTGAGTCACATCTTCAGGAAGAATGTTCCAGGTTTAAACTGCAGAAAAATTAAACACTGATTCAACATGTTTAGTCCCTCTTTAGTCCCGCTTTAGTCCCGCTTTAGTCCCGCTTTAGTCCCGCTTTAGTCCAAACCAGGACTAAACCATCATGAAAGTTTGTAGTAAATTTAAATGACATAATTTGGGGAAAATCATCAAAATCAGTCTAGTTCCGGTCTAGTCCCAGTTTAGTCCCGGTCTACTTCTGGGTATGGTCCCACTTTCATCCCCGGTTCAGCCCCAGTATGGTTCCGGTATCGTCCCCGGTTTAGTCCCGGTCTAGTGTCCCACTTTCGTCCCACTTTCGTCCCACTTTCGTCCCACTTTCGTCCCACTTTCGTCCCACTTTCGTCCCGGTCTAGTCCCCAGTCTAGTCCCCGGTCTAGTCCCCGGTCTAGTCCCCGGTCTAGTCCCCGGTCTAGTCCCCGGTCTAGTCCCGGTCATGGCAGTTACTTTTACTTTACTTTGACTTTTTACTTCTCAGAGTGGTTGTCTGACGTCACACTTCTACTTGAGTAATAAGACACAAAAACAGTCATTCCCCCAAACACATTCTGCATAATTTCAGTTCCTTCCTGGACTCAGCTTTAGCACATATTTGCAGACTTTTTAACATGAACACACATCATTTTTATTACCCCAGACTTAGTTTGTGTTTTAATGGATGGACCAGTATCTATAAATCTGTGCACAATCTATTTAATGACATATTTAACAGAAAGTTTCCTTAAAAGTAAATGACTGATACAAGTTTAATTTAACACAGCCCATGTCTTAATAGCTCAGTTTGTTTATCCGACTCAGCTGCCACGTTTACAGATCCTCCGACAAACACATACAACATCCCAATTCAAATAAACTTGTTTCACGCTCGGCCCCGCAGCTGTTCTGTGTCTCAGATTTTGGCCGGGACGTTTGGCAGCCGGAGGGTTTGAACGCAGCACAAACCCGTTTTCGTTTCCGTGGAGTCATCACTTTACAGGACAATGCTTTAGACACGAAGCAGGGAAAGTGTACAAAATACTACGGTGACTGTTGCCGCGGAAACGAGAGTCAAGACGGGTCACGAGATTCAAAAAAATGGCGTCTTCCTGTTTCACATTTGTTGGAGCTTGTTGGATAAATCCTCCCTTGGAGCCGTCTACGCTCTGGAGCAGATGAACTCTCTGAGCCAGATCAGATGACATAATAGTACAAGATTTTGTGATTTATGTCTTGGTGTTTCTCTTCTGTTACTGGAAAACACTAAAGTACTAAAAAAGTAGAAGCGGGCAGTTCATGATTCATTCACACTTTCGTTTCCTCTTACAAAATATAAAGTCATCGCTACTTCTGAAAGTTCAAAATTCATTGTGTTTGGTTAAATGTAGAGATAGACCAATATATCAGGCCGATATTTGAGCTTTTTCGTGCATCAGATATCGGCGTTCGAGCTCCAGCAGAAGCCGATATTTAGTTTTGGTCGATCTCTTATAGGTTTGTGTTGAGTTTGTACTACATTTAAAAGACAAGTTTTCAAAAGTTTGCACGTGTGACGAAGAAATGGCAAATATTAAATCAAAATCTAACATAAATGTAACTACTTTTTTAACTTGTTTTTAAACTTTCTATATTTATTACTTATTCAATTTAAAAATATTATTCATGTAGTATTATTTCCATAGAGGGCTGTATAAATTGCTATCACTTGATAAACTGACATTTTAAGACGGTCACCTTTTAATTTACCTTGTTGTGGGCCACATGAAATGACATGGCGGGCCACATTTGGCCCATGGGCCTTGAGTTTGACACATGTGCATTGGAGTATTTGTACATCTGTATAAATTGAGTGATTGTGTGTGAATAAACTTAGACGTACAGGTCGTTCATCTACACCAAACTGTTTCTCTGACTTAACATCAGTCGGTCCAGGGACGACACGTAGAAATGAGTATTTTTGCTATAACCTGACACCAAACTGTACATCTTTCCTGTTTTTTTTATTTATTTATTTTTATTTTTTTAAAGGTCAATGTGTTGTTGTGCACTGTCCCTGTCCAAATAAAACCACACCATACATAATTTGGGGAAAATAATCCAATTCAGTCCAACATATCAGCCCAAAAATATCTGCAGAGCTTATCGGCCACTGGTCACTCTGGATTCTAAACAACTGGTATTGGTATCAGCCGTGAAAAAAAGGGAAAAAAAATAAAACTTTTCAGTCGATCTTTAATTAAATGAAGCTGTCAGTCTCTCAGAACCTTACAGAACTTCACCGACAGAAGAACTGTGTGGTAAATGGTGCCTGCGTCTGAGGACACATCGTCACATCATGATACTCTGATGCAGCTAAGACCAAAATAGAACAGCCAGTATGGTAACAGGTGTGACATCACTCATTAGGGGCTTGAATGACTCTGCTAAGTCGGACTCAGGCACGGTGCACACTTAGGGTAGCACAACAGACCTAGGCTATGAAAAGAAACTCAAAAAATGTGTTTTGAGTTTCCCTTCAGACAGATATAAGGCAGTGTCCAGCATTAATCTGACCAGAACTGAAGAACTTTTACGATGGATCAGACCTGGACGACTGAGGGATCACACAGATACCAAGATCAGGATTCAGCCCTATCCTCAAGTGTTATTTACAGTTTTTTCTGCATCTTCTTGGGAGATATCGTTGCAGATATAAAATACGCTGACATTTGTAAACCGGGTCCTACCGTCTGACGGGTTCTGCAGCACCAGGCTCTCCAGCTCGGACCACTCGGTGTTGAGCCTCTTCACCAGTTTGTAGGCGTTTACGGGATGAGCCAGGAAGCCCTCAGGGTCCGAGGTGGAGATTTTGGTCAGAGAGTCCAGCCTGTTGGCCCAACTACAGACACAAGAGAAGAAATTGAATGTTTATTGCACCGTTTGGCACGTAACGCTGAAAATAAATGGTTGTTCTCCAGCGTGGTTTACTTTAAAATGCTATCTACAATAACAGACACCGACAACGCCATTAACTGCACCGGATAGTCAAAATGAGATGGCTGCAAACACTTAAACTAGAAGAACAGAATCTCCATGGACACAAGGAGGTCACAGCGCGCCTCGAGGCTAAGTTATGAGTCAGGTCTGTGGGCGTATGAGCTGAGTTCGCACACAGTAGGGATGAACGTTTTTTCAGTGCATTTTTCACCGATATCGTCAACACGTAAAAAGTCGATTTAGTGGGTGAAACGTTCCATAGCAAGGCTGTTTTGGGTAAACTGTAAAGCATTCTGTGAAAGCGGGACGGCGCTGTGGGAGAGGGGGGGCTCGAATGACCAACGCTCCCCCATTTTTTTGCCATTTTTGCCACATTTTCATAGCACATGGCAACCAAAGAGTGTTCAAAATGAGACTATGACCGTGTGCTAATTCGACAAAGTGCCCTTAAATGCGCCGTTTGAATGGTGAGATGGCAAAAAAGAGATGAAAAGGGAGTACGCTACGCTATACACGTTCAAATGTAAGTACTGGTTTACGTCACCTACAACAGTGCGACATGAAACTGTTAAAATGTGAGTAAAGATCTGTACGAGGCGACTCAACCTCAGTGAAGTTGAGTTCATTTGGGTTTAATCGCTGTGTAACTGACCAAACGGTGAGCAGAATTATCCCTTACACTTGTCTATTAGTGTAGCTCTCGTAATGTTTAATATTCGTCTTATTTAAGAATATTGAAGGATCTTTAGGGAGCGACGAGCAGACGGCGGGATTTATCTGTCTGAGGGGGGAGAATGGCACTTATTCACCAACGAGGAGGAGGAGTACCCTAGGTTGACTGGTACTTCGAAGGGTACTTCAAACGGTACATCGAGGAGTACTTCGAACGGTGCATTTGGCGAATTGGGACACAGCCTACGATTAAAACTGCTTCCATATTAGGTTTTAAAAATCACTACAGGAGCTAACAACATTTGAACTTGTTAATTTAGAGTCTTTGCTACGTTTGAGTCGCTCTAAACATGTTAAAAGTGCACCCCCATTGAAGAACTTGAACACCCGCATTGAAATAAGTTCCATCTCTATAGCATTTCGACTGTTCGCTTGCACAATAAAGCCGATTGTGAAAGCCTAGACCTGAGTTTGTGACCCCTGCCCAACCTCTAAACCATTAAGACGCTCACATTTCAGCTGGTCTCACACAGACCCACAAACTCAGCCAGGGAGTTACCTTTTGACCGCGGCCAGTTTGGACTCCTCGGCTTTTATGTACTCCCTCAGAGACTGCACCAGCTCCTTCTCAGTGAACACCAGATCTGTCATTTGACCTGGAGAAAAACGAGAGGGAAAAGTTAAGACAATGCAGCCAGTTTTCCGAATTACTCACATGTGAAAGTTGTACAATATCATTTTGGTCTCACGCTTTTTTTTTTTTTTTTTGCCAGGAAGAAGCCATTACTCCAAAAGAAACATAGAAAAGCCAGATTACATTTGCAAATGCACACAGGGACGAAGACCTTAATGTTTGGAGACACGTCCTGTGGTCTAACGAAACTAAAATTGAACTGTGTGGCCATAATGAGCGTCGTCATGTTTGGAAGAAAAACGGGGGAAACTTGCAAACCTGAGAATGCCATCCCGACTCTGAAATACGGGGGCGACAGCTTCAAATTGTGGGGTTGTTTTGCTGCAGGAGGGACTGGTGCACCTCACAAAATAGATGACATCATGAGGAAAGAACATTATGTGGAAATACTGAAGCAACATCTCAAGACATCAGCCTGGAAGTTAAAGCTCGGACGCAAACGGGGCTTTCAAATGACAATGACTCGAAACGTACTGCCAAATTGGTGACAAAGTGGGTCAAAGATAACAAAGTCGATGTTTTGGAGTGGCCCTCACGAAGCCCTGATCTCAATCCTATTAAATATTTATGGGCAGACCTGAAAAGACCTGCAAACTTGGCTCAGTTACACCAGTTCTGTCGGGAGGAATGCGCCAAAATTCCTGCAAACTATTGGGAAAAGAGTAGTAAGGTTATCCAAAATGTCATGCAGTTTATTTATTTTCTTGTGAAAGTTGTACAGTATCATTTCGGTTTAACACTTTTTAGCAGTTGGCAAATAATATAATGTCATTGTGTTTACTGATCATAATTTTCACGTATTCAAACTCGATTTTGATACTACTCAATACCGATTCCAATACTACAACGATACTAAACAAAAAAACAAAAACAAAACAACTCTTTCTTTAGACAATAGATTGTGATTTCCAGCATTTTAATGGAACTACTTTCTTTTATCTGTGTAATCCCTGTGTAACCGTTTCCATAGTGATCCAAGGGTGTATACTAATAATTTCTACTTTTATTTTTAATTTCTATTTCTCGGCTGTTTTTAAAATGCGCAAAAATGTTAAGTACTAAGGTCAGTCCCGATTTTCTGCATTTCTAGATTCATTATTTCTATGTTCCAATGAGATATACTGTTTTCTAAGGTTTTTGTCAACACTGTATTTTTATCCGTGAAATACTAAGGATTTAAAGCCGTTAAAATGACCAGAAGTGTAGCAAAAATAGCGACCGTACGCTAGCCAATTCCTGTGGGACGTTAACAGTATAGCATTAGTCAGCAAACCACATCCACAGACAGTTTTAGATGAGGACAAAAGGGTCAATGTGCAAAACAAAACTGAAAGATACTCACGTTGAGAGACATTTACATAACATTAGCTGTACGTGTCTTAAGTCACGTACACACAAAAACTGTAATGTTGAAAATATCCGTTTTCCATCTATATTTTAGGCTGTGGATTCAGTCATTTCTAGCAGAGATCAACTGATGTTTTTTTTATGGCTGATGTCGATACTGATGATTTAGAATACAGTGCAAACTTGACCCAAAAACTGATATTTTTGGGGCATTTTTGATTATTACCCCCAAATTATGGAATTTAAATTTACAACAAATTCACTTTTTTTTACTACAAATCTATACGAGAGCTGTTTAGTCACATTTGTGCAGCTGCCTCTCTTCATGTTAAACTTGCAGTATAAAGTTTTGTGTGGATTTTTAGGCAGCAGTGACTAAAAACAAAACATCGGTCTATGCTGGAGATTTAACGCCGATACTTGATGCACTAAAAAGGCCACATATCGGTCTAATATATCGGTCTAGCTCTGATTTCTAGTCACTAATAGAATGTAGAGCTGAGATCAGACTTTGGAGGAAGAAACGGGACTACTTTTAGTATTAATGACGATGATATAGTAAGTAAAGTATTATTAAAATGAAGATGTAAAGTTGTTTAAAATGTAAAAACTAAATAAATAAGGAAAATAAATAAATAAATAAAATAAAAAGTTAAATAAAATAAATCGATAATTCATTAAAAAAAAAGAAAAATAACCAATAAAATTTTTAAAAGTAAAAAAAAAGAAAAAAGAAATTGCTAATTCAAAAAAAATAAAAATAAAATAAAAAATCTTGCATTTTTGTCATATCAGCCAGGCCTAATTTAGCTTAAATAAATATGTACATCTTAAAATAAAAATTATTTGCTTTGGATCTACATAAACTAATGAAATAAAAAAGGGTGACATCAAATATTTAAGTAGATGCAACCTTTAATATTTGTGAGTGAATAAAAATAACACAGGTGTAGTGAGTTAATCTTTCACCCATGAACTAGAAAGTTGCCAGTTACATTTTCAGCTTAAATAAAACTACCGTAAATTTTGGACTACAGAGCGCACCTTGATATAAGCCGCACCAGCTAAATTTGAAGAGAAAATCAATTTTGTACATATATAAGCCGCACCTGAATAAAAGCCGCAGGTTTTCATATTGTAACATGAGATATTTACACAGAAAGACGGTGCACCGACACGCTTTTTTTTAAACTGTGCCTGAAAATTGGCACCAACACGACAACAACACGGGATGAACACATCTGCAGGTTTAGAAAATAAAGCTGCACCAACACGGAAAATCTGCTTTTATTTCCTCTGAAAACTTTTGTTGTCTTTTTACATTGACCAAGTTGGATTCATTGATGTCGAGCTTACGTGCAGTGGCTCTATTTCAGGGGTCGGCAACTCGCGGCTCCGGAGCCGCATGCGCCTCTTTCAGCCTTATACTGCGGCTCTGCGTGGCTTGGGAACTGACACAGACACAGCTCACAGTCCTGCGTAAAGAGCCCTGATTTTCAGACGTTGTGCGCACAGGGGTCAGGAGCAACTTTGGCCCGTCCCTAATGACGCACTAATAAGCTCGTCCGTAGATGTATCATGAAAATCCTGCTGGAAATCGCCACAGAAATCTATTTGATGTAGTAGCAAGTTTATTATCTGCTCTTGTCTCCGCGGTGACGTATCACGTATAACACATCAGACACGACGCACAAAAGTAGAGCCACAAGCGAGTGAAAATGAGCCAAAACAAAAGTCTTTGGAGATCTTTTTAACAAAGGGGAAAAGGACAACTGAGGAGCCAGAAGAGGAGACTACGACCTCCAAGAAAAAGAAAGATAAATTTAACAGACAATGCCTACTTAAAATCTGGGTTTGTCGCTACAGGTGACTCACGCACAGAGTCCGCTCTGCGTAACATACGGGAAAAGCAAATAAGGCAATGAAACCTTCAAAACTGCTTTGGCACATGGAGAATAAGCACCTGGGATTAAACGATACGCTACGAGTTTTTTTGTTGTTGTTTTTTTAAAGAAACTGCGGAGTAGAGTAGACATAATCACATAATCAGCGCGATGCATGATGCAGCGGTTTGGTGAGTTGTATTTTTTTAATGCACTTAAGTTGTTTTTGCCATATTTATCTGCCACGTGTAGAAGGCTTGTCCGTGAAAGTAAAACCTACATTATTCCGTTACATTATTGTTATTATACAGTGTTATCTTCATTTTAGATGTCAAAAAGTATTTGCGGCTCCCAGTGTTTTATTTTATGTGGAAAGTGGGTCCAAATGGCTCTTTGCGTGTTAAAGGCCGACCCCTGCTCTGTTTCCTTTCTGTTTCTTTATCTTAAAAACTGCATCATATCCATTTCATGATGCGCAAAATGATCATTCAAAATCAAAACTAGTGAATTCTTCAGAGCAGAATCTTTCCCCACGTCTGTCTCACTTTTACGTTTACAGCTAGAGAGCGCCCCCCAGGGTCCGTTATCCAGTAAAATTCCATATATAAGCCGCACTGCTGTAAAAGCCGCAGGGTTCAAAGCGTGGAAAAAAAGTAGCGGCTTATAATCCGAAATTTACGGTATATAAAAAAAAGGTCCTGGTGAAAACATTCCTCATTCACCAAATCTGCACCACTGGTCAAGAGACAAAATCTAAGACCAAGCCATTTTAGGAGGATATACGTTTATTTTTGGTGCATACTTTTTGGATTAAATGGCCTATATCTTATATTTTTAGCTTCTTTATGATGAAGAACAGACCCAGGCTTTACATATCACTCCATAGGTCTGTAAATTGTGCTATTTTTACACAATCACTGAGCCAAAACAAACCACACACTCAGAGCCCTACAAGGTAAACCTGAGAGAAGAATTTCAGGAAGTCGACTTGAGGCTTGAAAACAGTTTTTGTTTAGTTTAAAACAAAGCAGCTTTCATTCGAGTGGTATTTGTGTACAAAAGGGAAACTGATACTTAACTCGATACTGCACTAGGAACCAGCTAAAATACTTGATAGGGAGGGTGTTATTTACTTCAAAAGCCACGTTGTAATTTCAGCTTCCAGTAAGAAATCTGTATCAGGATTTACTTGATTAACAAAAAAAAACAAAAACAAAACAAAAAAACGTTTCCTTAAAATGCCAGTTTTTTCATTGGTAATGTACACTGCCTGGCCAAAAAAAAAAAAAAAAAGAAAAATCGCCACCTGGATTACTTCATGGGCGATTATCTTTCAACTGGCTGGCAACACGTTATTTTAACCCCAACTGGTGCAATGAGTTTCTTCTCATTTCTTGAACAACCATGTGGAAAAACACATCCCAAGGTCGTGGAAAAGATGTTACTCATTTGAGAAGAGTCAAATCATTGGCATAAAGCAGAGAAAATATGTCAGGAGACTGCAGAAACTACTAAAATTGGATTAAGAACTGTCCAGTGTATTATTAAAAACTGGAAGGACAGTGGGGACCCATCGTGGCCAGAAAAAAAAAAACCTGAATTAGAGATCGTAATCACAATCACTTAAATGTTTGGTGAAATCAAATTGAAGAAAAACAACAGTAGAACTCAGGACTATGTTTAATTAAAGGTGGTCCAACGAAATATTTGTGTGTTTGCCTGGCCAAAAAAAAAGTCGCCACAAAAAAAAGGTCAGTGTGTGAATTTAAACCTTAACATCGCAAAAAGATTCGATAAACCTGGACCCATCTTTGTAAATAGAGCACAGACTCGATGGACTGGACCTGAATCAGGACTTGACGATTGGGTAAACCAGACAACAGCGAAAACTAACCTAAACTAAAACGGTAAAAAACAGAATTTGTCAAATGAAAAATGCATATTACAGACTTTATGAGGGGCCCCTCCCTGCAGTGGGCCCCGGGCAAAAAGTCCCATTCACCCCCCTCCTGTTCGACGCCACTGAGTCTTCATTGCTTTTAACAAGAGAAAAAAAGTTATATTATATTTTTCTTATCGATAATTCTTTAAAATACTATGTAAACTTGGTTATTGTGCATCACAGTTTTAAATCAATCAATCCACCCATCTGTCCATCCATCTGTCCATCCATCCATCTATCTATGATTTTAAGATACCAGCTCTTGAATACACACAAGAAAGAAATGTTTAATGCCATATTGTGGAACATTCCGGGCAACGCAATTACAGCATGTCCATGGAGACGAAGAGGTGGCAGAGCTCCTGACCACAGACTGAATAAAGAAGTGGACTAAGTGAGTGCGACGCCACCCACAGGCCAGAGCGGGTATAACGGCCAATTTGGAGCCGAGTGTCATAGCAACCAAAGAGCCAATCCGGAGCGAGGCCGTTGAAGGTAACACCCCTTTCCACCCGCACCACTAGTTTAGCAGGGAGCGGGTTGCTAACGCTAGCGGGAGTGACCTCGGGGAAAGAAGGTGCCCGATTTGTCTGTTATTAATGTTCATATCTTGATTTATGAACAAAATTGCGAAATAAAAACTCAAGGATCATGTAGAGCGGGTTAATACGAACATTTTAAGACCAAAATGACGAGTTTGACAGCAGCAGAGACAGAGAGAGGAGCGACGGTTTTTCAATGTAAAGTGAAATGGAGCCAGATTCGATAGAGCCGGAAGTGCGCCTGTGATCACTTCCTATTTGGAACGCAGAGGCCAAGTTAAATAGTGCATCATCAGTAAAAAACATTAACTTTTTCACAGAACTGTCCTACACATCTACACTAAAACATAAATCGCACGTTACAGCCACAGTTATTTACTCGAGTTGTATATTTAAAAGTAGTTTAGACGCATTTTTCGTTACCTATAGAAGTGAAAATCTCAGCGTGTGTGGTCCACAAGCAGCAGAGCAGGACCCAGGAACAGAATCCCACAGATCCAGGCATCGTTTTTCCCTCCACAGTCTGCAACGAAACACACAATCACATTATGTCATTTTCAAATCATGGACATTTACAGGACAAAAATACCGTCATAATGTCCTTTATATTTAGAACTCCCTCTTAAAACATAACAAAAAGTCACTCAGACGGATTTTCCAGGGGCTAAATTCTGTTGTAATGAGCGCGCGCCTCCGAAACTAATCTGTTCTTTCCATTATGTCTGTAATGAGTCACAGCGGTCGAATGGAGACATGTTTTGCAGATGATGATAGTGATGTTTGGGAGAAAAGAGCGACGGATACACTGTTTATTGGCCACTGTCACTTTATTTCGAATCAAATTTTGTTATCGCACATGCCTCTAGAACAGATGCAGGGCAGATGAGCAAAATATGTAAACAAAGCAAAGCGAAACTGTAGTTCAGAGATTAAATTTGAAATATTTTAGGGAAGAAAATGCAGGTTGGAGGAGCAGTTTTGAGTCAGAGTTTTTCTCCCAGCGTTTCAATATGTTACTTCTTGTGGTAGATACTTGTGTTTTATAAATGCAAACCTCTTTTTGTGTCAAAGATTATTGCCATTTTCTGTATGTAAGCTTTGTTTTTTGCCCAATTTGATGTTCTAGCGTGACATTTAAACATTAAAAAAGGAGCTGTACTTGATTTTAATGTCTAAAAACTTGAAAAACAGAACTAGTTCACTTCACTAAATCGTAAGTGGTTGCATTTTTATATGGCGCTTTTCCACTTTTAAGGCACTCGGAGCGCTCTTGTTCAGGACAGCGTTCATCTGTGGAAGCTGGAATCACAGCTTCAACGTGTCCAGTGTATGTCGAGAGTGGGATTTGAACCTGCAACCTTCAGATCAGTGGACAAACACTGCACCAACTGAGCCCAAAAACACCGAAAAAACTATTTGCAGTGGTTCAAAGTTATTCCTCACTTACCTCATGTATTCAGAACATCGTAACTACTGTATTTTTTGGAGTATAAGTCGCACCAGAGTACATGTCGCTCTGGCCCTGGAGTACAAGTCGCTCCGGAGTACAAGTCGCCCCGGAGTACAAGTCGCCCCGGAGTACAAGTCGCCCCGGAGTACAAGTCGCTCCGGAGTATAAGTCGCACCAGTCAAAAAATGCATAATAATGAAGAAAATAAAAACATATATACTCTATTTATATGTGAAATAAGTCGCACCCCCGGCTAAACTATGCAAAAAAGTGTGACTTATCATCCGGAAAGTAAGATATTCACAACTATGAATTTATAAGCACAACTTTCAGAGACCAGAGGTTTTTTTTTTTACTATCTCGGTAAACCTAACACCAACTAGCATGCTAACTGCTAACGTCCTAATTCTCTGACAATATATTACGCTTTGTAATTAGGTGCAGACAGTTCACAGCTGACTTATTTTACTACTGCCTTTTAAAGTGGGTTCACAGTTGCGTAAAAAACACATTAACAAAGATAATCACCGTTATTTCACCTGAATGTGCAGAAAAAAATGACTTATCCACAGGCGAGTCGACGGGGGGGACAAATGGGGCTGTTGTCCGGGGCCACAGGGTCTTAGGGGGCCCCGAATTGGACTCTCTTCCTATAAATTTGTATTAGAGAGGGGCCATGTGAGGCTTATTGTCCCGGGACCCCATATTTCAGTTCATACTATTCTCTGCTAAATTGTAGATTTGTTTCACTAATAACAAAGTGCAATAATATAACATGGAACTTATTCATAAAACAGATTTGACCTATTTGTCTGAATTGTCTGAAAAAAACAACAACAAAAAAACAAGTTTAAAGCCATATTGCGGGACCTTTTTGTGATAAAATATCACCTACATAGAGACAAGCAGACAGCAGACAGCCAGAAAAGTTACATAGTGCATATTAAATCTCGTTTCATGTTTAATGGGTTTAACTCAAAAGTCTCTCGTAAGGGGAACTACAGTTGTCTCTCACTATATCATGGTTCACCTTTCACGGTCTCGCTTGTTTTGTTTTTTTTGTTCAATTCAATTTTTTTTTTTTTTTTTACAACAAATGAGCGTGCATTGTGTCGTGCGTCCTGATTGGCTGTTGGACTGTAGACCATTGTCCATCAGTCTCCTCCGTGCCGTGTCTCCTGTCCAGTACAGAATGTGTTCAGACAAATTTACATAAACGTTGGATCGCAGTGTGACTCTGAAGTGCTGTACGTTTGCAATTTGTTTTCTCCCCGACAAAACCCACAATGTCGATGAAACGATAGAGACAAGAGAGAGACGAGAGAGACGACAGAGAGACAAGAGAGACACGAGAGAGACGAGAGAGAAAAGAGACACGAGAGACACGAGAGACAAGAGAGAGACGACAGAGAGACGAGAGAGAGACCCAAGTTCCGTACAGTTCACCTTTTGCAGTCGCGCTGTTCAGACAAATTCACATAAACGTTGGATCACAGTGTGACTCTGAAGTGCTGTACGTTTGCAATTTGTTTTCTCCCCGACAAAACCCACAATGTCGATGAAACGTTCTGCACCGACAAAGACGCCTACGAAGGTTTGAACTTTGTGTTTAAACGAGAGAGAAATGTGAGAAAATGTTAACGCCTGTGTGAGAAAAGTGTATAAAGTGTGTGGTGAGGGGTTTTACAGACAAAAAAAAACAGAGAATAACTGTTAAAAATAAAGCTGATACTTCGCGGATTTCATCTATTACGGGTTATTTTTAGAACGTGACCTCCGCGATAAACGAGGAACCATTAAGACTGGGACGAAAAATGGTAACTAAACTAAACCAGGACTAAAACCGTAAAGGGACGAAACATAAAACTTATCCATGCGCTATAGGACAGAAGGCATCTCTTTTCACTTTGCTTTTCTCGTTTGCGTGCCTCTTTATAGCCCGCTCATAAAGCTCGCCGTCAAAACTCGCTGCCAGAAAACGCAGACACCTTTTAAACAAACCCTTTCCTCTCCGACTTGCAGTGGCAAACACGAAAATACAGTATCCAAAACACGCATTTTGAGCCGCGGCGTGTAATCAAGCACACACCTCCTCTATCGCTGTTGTGTTAAAGTGAATGAGACTTTGAAGAATGCGCCAAAGGGAACGACTCAAAACATACATTACTTTCACTGGAGTCGAGCCAGGACACTTTCCCCCTGCGAAAAAACACGAGGAGGCCACGCAAAAGAAACATGCAAATCACTGGAAATTTGCATGAAGCTGATGTATTGTTTGCAAGGGAAGTTTTCCAGTTGTGAACCAATGCTAAGCTGCTATATGCTACATGCTAAACGCTAAATATGGCACTTTGCAGCTTCTTCTTTCTTTATTTGTCGTTATTTACACAGGGGAACCCAATGAGAGCTCCTGGACTCGCTTTTTCGCGGGCGCCATGTTCAAAATACAATACTGACATAAAACAATCAAAAGAAACGCGTGTATAAGTCGATAGAAAACATTAAAAACAGGAGCAGGTGTGTGTTTTACTGGGTTATTAAACTGCGATTGTGTGTCCAAAGTGTCTAGTTTTGCTTTTTCTTGGAGTGTGGTTCATTTTTTGGGAAGCAAAACAGCCAAAATGTCCTCTTTCCCGTCTCAGTTCTGCTCCAGCTCGTCCTCAGCCTGATGCAGTCATGTGATCTGGAGTTAAATGTTCAGTATCAGTGATTAACAAACAGTGGGTGAGGTTTTCTGGCAGGTTTTGAAGTCGTCCCTTGTAGGTAAACTTCATACAGAGCTGTTCTCTTCTAACAGACAGTGACTTTTCCACAGAGAAACAGTGATGAGTTTCAAATCCATCACCTGTAATAAAAAAAGGGGTGGAGTAAAGGCTGAAGTCTGCGTTTAAACCAAATCTCCACGAGCCAGTACAGAGAGAAAAACGACTTTAACACTTTCTTTTTTATAATTTAATTTGATGCATTAAAAAACTAAACTAAAAGTGTAAGTCTTCATTCAGTTCTGACTGTTCCTTTCCCCTCGCATCCAGTGAACTAATAAAGATGCACTGTGTAACTTTTCTTATGGAGGTCCACCATGTTCTACTATATGGAATTAGACAAAGCCAGGACTAAACCAGGACTAAACGAGGACAAAACCAGGACTAGAACAGGATTAAACCAGGACTAAAACAGGACTAGAACGGGACTAGAACAGGACTAAAACAGGACTAAAACAGGACTAAAACAGGACTAAACTAGGGCTAGAACAGGACTAAGCTAGGACTAAACCAGGACTAGAACAGGACTAAACCAGGACTAGAACAGGACTAAAACAGGACTAAAACAGGACTAAACCAGGACTAAACCAGGACTAAAACAGGACTAGAACAGGACTAAACCAGGACTAGAACAGGGCTAGAACAGGACTAAACCAGGACTAGAACAGGACTAAACCAGGACTAAAACAGGATTAGAACAGGACTAGAACAGGACTAACCCAAGCCTGTTTTTGCAAATCTACACGAGAGCTGTGAAGTCACGTATGGTCCAGCCGTCTCTCTTTTTTAACTCAAATATTAATATAAAGCTTTGTGTGGATTTTCTTGGCAGCAGATCGACCAAAACAAAACATGGACCTGTGCTGGAGATTTAAGTCCGATACTCCACACGAATATCCAAACATCCATCGGTCTCTACTCCTCTTGATCCGTGCACAGGCTTCAAAACTGTGACTTAAACCTTAACGTCGGGTTAATGTCTAAACTCTCTGTGTATCATTGAGTTACATATTCTTGCTTTTCCGCCTCAGTCTTTTGGAGAGTTGACACGTGGAGTCCGTGCACATATTTGCATTCCCAAAACTGGCAACTTCCAACGTGCCTGAACAAACCGAGTGTCCGCGTCCTCCCCAAAGCACAAACTTGAACCATGTTTCAGTTCAAACAAGTCGATAAAAGTTCGATCTGGGACCTGCATACCAAAGCCTTTGTGGTGAAGTCGGCTCGAAATAACCAACTCTGAAACATTTCCCTCTCAAATTAAACTGACGACTAGAATTTTAACAATGTGGCTTAATTGTTGCTTTGACAGTTGTAGCAGCCACAAAACAGAGTATTGTGTTTTTGGAGAAATGAAATAGACTTTATATGGTCCAAGGCGGAGCAGTCTGACAGGGCATCTGGCATAAAATATGAGGCAAATTGTTTTTCGTTGCCTCAGTTTATTTTTGTGGATGATTCTGCAGATTCTGAGCAGTTTGTTCTGTAGTTTCTTGGATCCCTCCAACAATTATTGAACAAAGTGATTATGATTACAGTTAAAGAGGCTGGTCTCGTCCCCGTGCTCGTCCCCGGTCTCGTCCCCGTGCTCGTCCCCGTGCTCGATCTCGTCCCTGTTCTCGGTCTTGTCCCTGTTCTCGTTCTCGTCATTGTTGTTGTTCTCGTCATTGTTGTTGTTCTCGTCCTCCGTCTCGTCCCTGTTCTCGTCCTTGTTGTTGTTCTCGGTCTTGTCCCTGTTCTCGTCCTCGGTCTCGTCCCCGGTCTCGTCCCCGGTCTCGTCCCCGGTCTCGTCCTCGGTCTCGTCCTCGGTCTCGTCCTCGGTCTCGTCCTCGGTCTCGTCCCCAGTCTCGTGCTCGTCCCTGTTCTCGTCCTTGTTGTTGTTCTCGTCCCTGTTCTCGTCCTTGTTGTTATTCTCTGTCTCGTCCTCGGTCTCGTCCCTGTTCTTGTCCCTGTTCTCGTCCTCGTTGTTGTTCTCAGTCTCGTCCTTGGTCTCGTCCCCGGTCTCGTCCCTGTTCTTTTTCTTGTCCTTGATGTTGTTCTCGTCCCTGTTCTTGTCCTCGGTCTCGTCCCTGTTCTCGTCCTCGTTCTCGTCCCTGTTGTTGTCCCTGGTCTCGTCCCCGTCCTTGTTCTCGTCCTTGATGTTGTTCTCGTCCTCGTTCTTTGTCCGGGTTTGGTGGTTTAAATACATTGTGATGGAAATTTAAGTATATTCATGTTGTGAAGTAAAAATATAGTTATGTCTTTGTGTAAATGCAGAGACAAAGACAAAGACATGACACGTGTGAAGTCTCCGTCTCCATCGACTTGTGTAAAAGTTCATCATCTCGTCTCGTGGATGTGAAACAAAAGTCTCTCTGCTTTTAAATGTATGTAGCTTTGTCCTTGTGGTGGAAAATACTCAGATGCTCAGAGGCTCGAGGGAGACTAAGGACCAGGAGACGAGACGCTCCAGGACAGAGACTCGGGACGGCAGAAGCTACGAGTCTGTGTCCAGGGCAGGTCTGTCCCATCTGCTGGAACAAAGAATAAACCTTTTCTGTATTTCAAAACTCACTGGGCTTGGAAAAACCCATATCAGTCGATCTGTAGAGAGGATAGTGATGGTAAACTGACGAACATTTCCATTTAAAAATAATTGGTCATGAGGCAGTTTAAAGATTCAACTATTGGAAACAAAAACATTTGTTTATTATTGTTACACAAATGAGTTTCTGATCAGGACAATACTAAAAATATTAAGTTAAAGAACAGGAAAATCCCGTAATAATCCACCAAGACTAAATCAAGACTAAACCAGGGCTAAACCAGAACTAAACTAGGACTAAACCAGGTCTAAACTGGGGCTAAACTGGAGCTAAACCAGGGGTAAACCAGGGCTATATTTACCGACACAGAAACTACCCTCCAGTTTGTTTAAACACAGCTGGAAATTAAAGGAGTGCAGTCGGCTCCTCTCATTTGTCCTCAAGAATTTACAGAGACTCTCCTGACACTGTCCTGTGTATATTTACATGTTTGACCCTGAGCCTGACCCTGAGCCTGACCCTGAGCCTGACCCTGAGCCTGACCCTGACCCTGGACATGCTGCTGCAGCATTAGCACACAGCTGTGAACAGGTACAGCTAATGTTTGTATTTGTACTTCGTTCTGTGAGTGCTTTTAAACAAGGAGTAAAGTACTGCACTTAAGTAGAAGTTTTAGAATGTTTAGGTAAATGTACTTTACTTAAAGACTAAACCAGGACTAAACCACAGCTAGAACAGGACTGGAACAGGACTAGAACAGGACTAAACCTGAACAAAACTAGAACAAACTGAAATACTTTTACTTAAGTAGATTTTTCATGTGATACTTTCACTTGAGTAACTTTTTAACTCTGGACAATTTGAAACCTGTAGTGGATGAAGTACTCAGTCAGTACAGACACAAAGTCCATTCATATTTTGCTAAATTAACTTAAATCTTGTTTTGATCAAAAACATGTTTTATTGTTTCATTCCCACGTTTTCTTCTTGCATATTTTGTTTTTTTTTTCAGAGCTGAAAAGCCTCACTCTGTTCCAACTCGAGTCATTAACTCTGTTGGAGGAAGTGAACATTTGAGTTATTTTTAAAGTCTCCTCCTTCACTGCGACTCATGAGGATCTTTTAGCTTAAACAGGTTCCATAAAGTTCATCTCATCATTTATGTGAGCAGCTATATGAATATCAAAGACTCATTTGTTTTATTATTTCCATAGATTCTTTTTTTTAAAGAGTTTTTAGAGTTTTAAAGTTTTTTTTAGGTTTAATTTGTTTTTTCCCCTGACAGTTTTGACTCCTCACACACTCCCAGGACGTTAAACCGGGACGAGGGGCTTTTTCACTCTCACACACCCGGGATACTGTCCTGAAGACGTTGCACTGCAGATGGCGCTGTCGTCCTGCCTCCACCGGTAAGAACACATCACCAAAACCTGTTTAAATCAGCTGAACCGACAAGTAACAGCAACATCACGTGACCACTGTGAGGCGCTAGTGAGCAGTACAAACTATCAGGGATGAAAACAAACAACACTTTGGTCTGGAAAAATTATTAAACTATTAAACTACAAGATCGGAAAACCAGATGAACCTCTTGGACGACAAATTGTTTGGCTGTAAACGTTGAAGTCCATGACCCAAATACCTTCATGAGGGTCTGGAAGCTGTTTGTCTCAGAAAGCAGTGATCCCCAACCACCGAGCTGCACAAAAACAGTAAATAATTTATCAGCGACCGCATCTTCTCCGACGTAACTTTCGCCCGTCCCTCCTGACACGATAAAAAGCTCGTCCGTAGATATATAATGAAAATCCTGATAAGAAATCGCCACAGAAATCCATTCAAGACAAAGGCGAGTTTATTATATCTGCGCTGGATCTGCTCTTGTCTCCGCGACGACGCGTCACGTAAAACTCCTCAGACACGACGCACAAAAGTAGAGAGTGAAAATGAGCCGAAAACGAGTCTTTGGAGAGGTTTTTGCGAAGGGGAAAAGGTCAAAAGAGGAGCCAGAAACGGAGCCTGCGACCTCCGAGAAAAAGAAAGAGAAATTTAACAGACGATACCACGAGTCGTAATTAAAATGTGGGGAGGAAAGCGAGCGAACGAGGCGATGAAACGTTCAAAACTGCTTCGACACACCGGGATTAAAAGATAAGACTTTAGAGTTTTTTTTAAAGAAACAAACGTGAACAAGAAGGACGAAGAAACAAGCGCAGGGCTCCGTCTGATTCGGCAGCACAGCGAGTTGTATTTTTTACTTTTTCACTTCACTTACTTTTGATTTATCTGCTGGTCCGTGAAAATAAAACCTACATTATGCCGGTCCGTGGTGCAAAAAAAGCTTGGGGACTCCTGCCACGGACGTTACCGCTTTAGTTTCACAGTTTGCCTCGATGCGTCTATAAAATGCAGGATAAATCCCCTTAATGCCATACTGTGAAACATTCCAGGCACGGCAATAAAGTCTCCGTGAAGACAAAGAGGTGCCGAGACCTCAAAAAGCAGCAACTTAAAAAGGCTAAACTGCAATCTGAAAACTCAAGACAAGTTGCCAACTCAAAAACGCCTTTTTTCCACATTATTTTGACGTCACGTGCGACTGATTTCTTTAGAATCCGACGACTGATTCCAGACGCGATGATGCACCTCGGACTCGGCTAATCTCAGAGTGTTCTTGGCCCGAAAGCAGCGGCGTACACTAAACTGCTGCGTCTGTTATTTTAATGTAGATACAGGGACGTGGCTGAAGCTCAACGTGTATTTTGAAAGTCGATATGCAGATAAACCAACGAAGAGAAAATGTGGAGCTGGAACAGAACAAACGTCTGTGTGTTTGTGCTTTATAATTAAGGAGGTGACAGACAGATTCAACTTTATGAATTTAAAGTAAAAAAACAAAACAAAAATGTATATATCAACTGATTTAAAGGTGCAGTATGTCTATGGAACAGAACTGGAACAAGACTAAACCTGGACTAAACCAGAACTTACCTAGGTTTAGAACACGACAAAACCAGGACTAAACCAGGACTAGAACAGGACGAGAACAGGACTAGACCAGGACAAGAACAGGACTAGAACAGGACTAAACCAGGACAAGAACAGGACTAAAGCAGGACAAGAACAGGACTAAAGCAGAGACTAAACCAGGACTAAAACAGAACTAAAAAAGAACTAAACCAGGGTTAGAACACGACAAAACCAGGACTAAACCAGGGACTAGAACAGAATTAGAACAGGACTAAACCGAGACAAGAACAGGACTAAACCAGGACAAGAACAGGACTAAAGCAGAGACTAAACCAGGACAAGAACAGGACTAAAGCAGAGACTAAACCAGGACTAAATCAGGATTAGAAAAGGATTAGAACACGACAAAACCAGGACTAAACCAGGACTAGAACAGGACAAGAACAGGACTAAACCAGGACTAAACCAGGACAAGAACAGGACTAAACCAGGACTAGAACAGGACTAAACCAGGACTAGAACAGGACTAAAGCAGAGACTAAACCAGGACTAAACCAGGATTAGAACAGGACTAAACCAAGGAGTAACCAGGGACTAAAAAAAGGGACTAAACCAGAACTAAACTAGAAACAGAACAGGACTAAACCAGAGACTGAACCAAAACAACGAAACAAAAACCAAACAAACTTTAACTTAAAGCTGCACTGTGTATTTTTTCTGCCAGCTGTTTATGTCGATGCCAATTTGCCTGGAATATTTAACATTTCACATTATGACATTAAACTGATGTAGTTCACATGAAAATCAACCACACGTGTTTTTAAAGCGAGACATTACATCGCAAAACACTTCGTAATACAATCCTGTGGAACATTGACCAAGCCATAAACGTATCCATGGAGACAAGCAGCTGGCAGAAACTCCACCAGAATTAAGTCACACGTTGCACCAAAGATGGAGCACTAACATGACGATTCGACTGCGATACGGGCAGTACTTTAGCTGATATTTGCTATAAAGTACATTTACAACTTCACTTCAGACCTAATGGGATTTTAAAGGGATTTTGAGGGATTTAAAAAAAAGAAAAAACAGCTTCTACAATCTCTTAAACTCTATAATTCCATGTGTTTTCTACGTCAGCATTATGTCAGCGCGTTGTGGGTGGACCGGGAGCGTCTGTGGACCATCAAAGTGCTTTACTGCGGACTCGACCGGGCTAAACGCAGTCGGTTTTCGAGCTCATTCATAAAGATCCTACGTTTACACACAGACTGACCCATATTAGGCAAATATTAGCATTAGCGCCAGTGCATTTGTTTACACAGGCCCGGGTCACGACGAACAAGAGAACTGCAAACAGAGCTACAGCTGCAGTTAGCTAATATTTAAATGGCGAACCTATGGAAAAAGTACACAGTTTGGGGAGTTTTACGTTTATGGAAAATGTCCTAATGGGTTAAATTATGGGTAAAACAATTATCTAGGTAATACGCAATCAACCGATGTACAGGTACACCAATGACAGAGAAATATAATGTGAAAAAGTGTCAAATCACGGCTTATTTAGATGTAAATTCGAGTCCAAAAGAGGTTTATCTGGTCTTTTTATTTACTTTTCTGCTGTGGCGTGTACGGTCAGCTCGTTTAAACAAGTGTCGGCGCCATCTGAGAGTAAAAAAAGTCTCCACGGGACTATGAACCGGGACAATGGGGCTTTTTTACTGTCACACACCTCAGATTTGAACGCAAACTAAACCCTGGTCTGAAAAAATAATCTATTAAATTAGATACAAATTCTAGTTACAGTTTGGAGCGCAGAAATATCAAAATATCGTATTGTTTTTTTATGATACAGTATCGTGAGCTGCTGTATTGATATATTCTCAAGAGTATGTATTTATTTTTGTGTATATTTTACCGAATTATTCTGACACAGATGGGCATGGGACGATATTGAAATTTTGTGTTGCGATTATCACGGCGAAAATAACAGCGATTAACGATTATTATATCACGATAACGATTAAAGCTGCAGTTTAGAAATGTTCTGGATATGAATAATTGTAATTTTAATGTTGTGATTAAGTTCCATGTTTAATTGTACTTTGTTATCAGTGAAAATAACTACGATCTAGCGAAGAACATTGTGAATAAACAAAGACCGATGATTATCACAATTATATAAAATATCCCACGAGCGATTATTGTGTTCCCTTGTTATCACGAGAAACGATATTATTGTTTATCGTCCCTAGTCACAGCAGTACAATTGTGCGGCTTGTTCAGAGGAAAGAAACTTGAACATTTGACGTTTGATTCACTGTTTATTATTAAAATAGGTGTATTTCATATTGACTTTGCGCAGATTGTGTTTTAACAAAGACTTTTAGCACTACAGTTGTGTTTTAGTCGATACGTTGTGATCGTTCAGTCGTTAAACTGCACATGTCGCTGTGTTAAATGTAAATATGGAGCTCGTATAAACTGTGGGTGAATAATACTGACACATGTAACAGTCTGATGTGTTTTTATAATTGGTAAAATGCACACAAAAAAAAAAAAAAAAAAAAAATGCACTCTTAAAAAAAATACAAATAAAAATAAATAAATAATAATAATAAATAAATAAATAAATAAAGTAAATTTTTGTGAAAATGGGGTTGATCATTAAATGTCCCAAAAGCCTTTATTATTATTATTATTATTTATTTATTTTTTTCATTGAATCGTATCGAATTGATTTGAAATATATATCGTATTGTATCGAATCAGCAGTGCATCGTATCGTATCGGCAGCTTCTTAATAATCCCCATCCCCAGTAACAATCGTGTTTTATTTCAAACATCATCACTAGACCAGGCTAGGTTTTTTTTACGTTTTTTCGTAATAAAATGTTTGATAACGTACTAATGTTTCTATAGCTTTGACATAGCGCCACAATAAACAGCAGACGTTTCATAACCGCGTCACCGAGACCACGGCCTGATTACAGACCAAATACACAGTTGTCCCTATTCATTTATCCAGACCAGAAGCTGCCACACTGCATTATAGTCATACAGAACTGCAGGGCATCACCGCACGGGCCAATATCAGCCTTTTATTCCTTTACAATAGGCTGTGTGCGGCTGAATAAAAGGTTGACGAAGGTTGATTTAATCCTTGGATACACTTCATTTGATCCTGTTCCAGTCCTGGTTTAGTCCCAGTTTTGATGCGGTGTGAGTCCATCTGGCTTTCTGTCCTGCTATTAGTGTTGTCACGATACTAAAACTTCAACTTTGACTTCGATACTAAGACATTAACTCCATACTCGATACAAAAATGAAGATAAAAGCTAATTTTCATATACAAAATCAATGCTAGCTTCTTTATTTTAGCACAAAGGCTCGTTCTAGTCTGATTACGCTCGAAAATCATATTAAAACTGTTCAGAAAAGCTCAAATTTTGTCATGTCGATGTGTTTTTTGCAGCACCAAGACTTGCTCAAACTTCCGCTAACACTTTTAGCATTGATTAGCATCTGATTTTTGATACTTTCGACAAATCTAACTACAAAAACACGTTTATACGGTTACGGAACGGCAGATGTACAACTCGCAATCCGTAGAACACACAATTACACCGGCCAACGCTTCAATTCAGCGCAGACTTACTCACTTTGCGGATTTTATCAACCAAAATGAAGGTTTCGGAGAATGTTTATTGGTCAGTTACGGCCCTGTGATTATCCAGGGAGGACCCCACCTCACAAACCAAATACGACCCGCCTGAGGACACCGGGCCCACAGCTGGATAGACTAAATGAAAGGATGAAATGGGCCGATAAGAAAAGAAAGTGTTTGGACTGATGCGGACAGGTTTCTGAAGCCGTGTTACCGTTTCAGTTCTAGGTAAAGCGCAGGGGGACTAAAATAGAAGCACGTACTCGTCTTATCGTGGCTAAAAACTCCAAATGACGAGGCTTTTGCTGCAGCTGTGGTTTTCCTCTGGGTTTTAGAACAGCCCGATCTTTAAATATGTGTAAATCTTTGTTGAAAATGTATTTGTTTGCAGTGTTCTATTGTATTTTTTGCATGTTTTGTTTTATTAGATTGCACTTTTTAAATGGTACGACACTTTTGGCACTTTTTGTTTTTAAATTTGGGGACATTTATTGTATTTTGTAGCTAATATTAATGACGAACTGATGCTTTTATAATGTAATTGTAATGAAATGAGTGTTTTTAATGTGTGTTCACCTGGAGAGGAAAAACACAAGTAGCTAAATCTGATACAAATCGTTTTTTCCTTTTGTGAGATTAATTAATTTGTACATTGGCCCCAAAGGAAGGAAAGAAGGAAGGAAGGGGGGAAAGAAAAAGAAAAAGAGCACGCTTTATAAATACATCTGACTTGACTTGACTTACTAGAGTAGAGTAATGTGAATTTAAGAAACACACAACTGGACACACAACTGGACACACAACTGGAACACACAACTGGACACACAACTGGAACACACTAAAATCCACCAGAAATGAAGAAAAAATGTCTAGAATTCTAAAACTTCATCTGTTCTTATATGTTTGTGTCGTTCTTATACGTTTGTGTCGTTCTTATACGTTTGTGTCGTTCTTATACGTTTGTGTCGTTCTTATACGTTTGTGTCGTTCTTATATGTTTGTGTCGTTCTTATACGTTTGTGTCGTTCTTATACGTTTGTGTCATTCTTATATGTTTGTGTGTTGTTCTTATACGTTTGTGTCGTTCTTATACGTTTGTGTCGTTCTTATACGTTTGTGTCGTTCTTATACGTTTGTGTCGTTCTTATGTTTGTGTCGTTCTTATGTTTGTGTGTTGTTCTTATGTTTGTGTTGCTCTTATATGTTTGTGTTTTGTTCTTATACGTTTGTGTCGTTCTTATACGTTTGTGTCGTTCTTATACGTTTGTGTCGTTCTTATACGTTTGTGTTGTTCTTATACGTTTGTGTTGTCCTTATATGTTTGTGTCGTTCTTATGTTTGTGTCGCTCTTATGTTTGTGTTGCTCTTATGTTTGTGTGTCGTTCTTATATGTTTGTGTGTTGTTCTTATGTTTGTGTCGTTCTTATGTTTGTGTCGTTCTTATATGTTTGTGTTGTTCTTATATGTTTGTGTTGTTCTTATATGTTTGTGTTGTTCTTATACGTTTGTGTTGTTCTTATATATTTGTGTTGTTCTTATACGTTTGTGTTGTTCTTATATATTTGTGTTGTTCTTATATGTTTGTGTTGTTGTTGTGTTGTTGTTGTGTCTGTTGTAGTTGTCACATTCATTCATCATAAACCATCTTTTTAACAACCTGCTACTCCAGTGAAAAAGCCTTAAATCCCGTGTTGACTTTCACACTCTTGCTTTCCTCTCACTGACTCCACTCGCTCCATCTCCAGCTGGATGTTTGGGACGTGACGTTACGCCAAACGTGTCTTCTAGAAAACTCCGGACACTTGCGTATTTTTGGTACAATGACCGCTCTTTCCCTGGGGCTCTGCGGTCAGTAACACAAACTTTGCGCAGTAAACCGACTGTCACGTGAATTTATAGCTGTGTTTTTGAGGAATGTTGCCTTAAAAAAATGTGCTGTTTAGCGGGAAACTTTTGAAACTTTCCGCTTTTACGCACGGGAAAGCCTCGAGCCTATGGTACATATGTGTGCTTAACGTGTCCGCAGTGGAGTAAACACGTCTTCAATTGACTAAATCGTGACATTGCAGTTGCGGGTTTGTCGTTAGACGTGCAAAAATCATTCTAACACACCGCTATCCGCCGCAAAAACCTGTTGGAACGTTGTTTTGACAGGCAGAACATGTTAGTGACGCACGGTAACAGATCCCAGGCTGAATCCATGAGAGAGGAGACGTGTTTTTACCGAATCTGTTCAAGTATTAAACCTCGTCTTACCTGTATGTCCCTGGCGTTGGAAGATTAAGCGGACAGTCCGTAACCGCGCGCAGAACAGCTCGGCTCCTCGGGGTTATGAATAGCGCACACGGAGGATGTTTTATCGTTGCCACGTACAGAGTCCTGCAGAGCACGTCCCGTAAAGGCAGCACCAAGAGCGCACGCACATTCCTCACTGTGTGGATATTTGGCGCAATAAACCGCTGCGTAAAACCCGCCTCCTTTTAAATGTTTATCTCCTTCAGTCAACACGGTTTTTTGTTTGTTTTTTTCACAACTTTTCACTCAAACTCCTTAATTTCCTTTAAAAGATCAACTAAACGCATATTTTTTGTAAAGAATAGACCCATTTAAAGTCATTCAATCTGAGGAATAGCTGAGGAATTATTTAATTTTAACGCAACATAGCTCCATATTCGTGCGTAAAGAGAAAATGCGCATTGGCGATAGGGTCCGCACGGATTAAAATCTTAATTTGATATCATTTTTGGATTGGATAAAGGTTAAAAATGACACAATTAATGCCAAATTAAATGTTTTGTGGCCTATTTCAAAGCTTTATCTTACATCTTTTTATGATTTTATGGAGATTATCCAGGGAAGTTGTACAAGAAGAGCCGTGGAAAGATTCCCCGTGCGTAATTTGGCTGTTTTTATGGTACTAAAGCCCATGCAGCTCGTCACGTCTGCAGTGGGGTCTGGAGTGGGGTCTGGAGTGGGGTCTGGAGTGGGGTCTGGAGTGGGGTCTGGAGTGGGGTCTGGAGTGGGGATCGTGAATGGCTTGTTCGCTGGATGTGCAGAACATGTGAGGAGCAGAACATGTGGAAAGAAAGAGAAAACATCTGGACATGGATTCACTATCAAAGCCTTGTCTTTTTTCACGGACCATGTGCGAGTTTAAAGGGCCGCGCTCACTTTGATCTAAATGTGTAAATGTGTCAGTGTAAAGACAATAAGGACTAAGAGAGAGAAAGAGAGAGAAAGAGAGAGAAAGAGAGAGAAAGGACTAAGAGAGAGAAAGGACTAAGAGAGAGAAAGAGAGAGAAAGAGAGAGAAAGGACTAAGAGAGAGAAAGAGAGAGAAAGAGAGAGAAAGGACTAAGAGAGAGAAAGAGAGAAAGAGAGAGAAAGGACTAAGAGAGAGAAAGAGAGATGGAGAGAGAGAAAGAGAGAGAAAGGACTAAGAGAGAGAAAGAGAGAGAAAGGACTAAGAGAGAGAAAGAGAGGTGGAGAGAGAGAAAGGACTAAGAGAGAGAAAGAGAGAGAAAGGACTAAGAGAGAGAAAGAGAGATGGAGAGAGAGAAAGAGAGAGAAAGAGAGAGAAAGGACTAAGAGAGAGAAAGAGAGAGAAAGAGAGAGAAAGGACTAAGAGAGAGAAAGAGAGAGAAAGGACTAAGAGAGAGAAAGAGAGATGGAGAGAGAGAAAGGACTAAGAGAGAGAAAGAGAGAGAAAGGACTAAGAGAGAGAAAGAGAGAGAAAGAGAGAGAAAGGACTAAGAGAGAGAAAGAGAGAGAAAGGACTAAGAGAGAGAAAGAGAGAGAAAGGACTAAGAGAGAAAGGACTAAGAGAGAGAAAGAGAGATGGAGAGGAAGAGAGAGAAACAGAGAGAGAAAGAGAGAGAAAGAGAGATGGAGAGGAAGAGAGAAAGAGAGAGAAAGGACTAAGAGCAACCAGAGAGATGGAGAGAAAGAGAGAGAGAGAGAAACAGAGAGAAAGGACTAAGAGCAAGCAGAGAGATGGAGAGAAAGAGAGAGAAAGAGAGAGAGAGAAAGGACTAAGAGCAAGCAGAGAGATGGAGAGGAAGAGAGAGAAGGAGAGAGAAAGAGAGAGAAAGGACTAAGAGCAAGCAGAGAGATGGAGAGAAAGAGAGAGAGAGAGAGAAGGAGAGAGAAAGAGAGAATAAGATGGAAAGAAACAGAGAATAAGATGGAAAAGCAGAGAGAGAATAAGATGGAAAAGCAGAGAGAAAAAGATGGAAAAGCAGAGAGAATAAGATGGAAAAGCAGAGAGAATAAGATGGAAAGGTGCAGAGAGTCTAATAGAATGACACATCCTTGCATCATTCAGCCTAACCCTGGAATAGACCTCATCGGGAAGGCTGAGGAGTCTCTGCCTCTCTTTGTCTCTCTCTGCCTCTCTCTTTACCTCTCTCTACCTGCCTCTGCCTCTCTCTGCCTCCCTCTGCCTCTCTTTGCCTCTCCCTGCCTCTCTCTTTACCTCTCTTTACCTCTCTATGCACCTCTCTCTACCTCTCCTGCCTGCCTCTCTCTGCCTCCCTCTGCCTCCCTTTGCCTCTCTCTACCTCTCTCTGCCTCTCTCTACCTCTCTCTGCCTGCCTCTGCCTCTCTCTTCCTCTCTCTGCCTCCCTCTGCCTCTCTCTGCCTCTCTCTACCTCTCTTCACCTCTCTCTGCCTCTCTCTGCCTCCCTCTGCCTCCCTCTGCCTCTCTCTGCCTCTCTCTGCCTCCCTCTGCCTCCCTCTGCCTCTCATTGCCTCTCCCTGCCTCTCTCTTTACATCTCTCTGCCTCTCTTTACCTCTCTATGCACCTCTCTCTACCTCTCCTGCCTGCCTCTGCCTCTCTTTGCCTCTCCCTGCCTCTCTCTTTACCTCTCTCTGCCTCTCTTTAACTCTCTATGCACCTCTCTCTGCCTCTCTCTACCTCTCCTGCCTGCCTCTGCCTCTCTTTGCCTCTCCCTGCCTCTCTCTTTACCTCTCTCTGCCTCTCTTTAACTCTCTATGCACCTCTCTTTACCTCTCTCTACCTCTCTATGCACCTCTCTGACCCTCTCTGCCTCTCTCTACCTCTCTCTGCCTCTCTTTAACTCTCTATGCACCTCTCTCTACCTCTCTCTACCTCTCCTGCCTGCCTCTCTCTGCCTCCCTCTGCCTCTCTCTGCCTCCCTCTGCCTCCCTCTGCCTCTCTCTGCCTCTCTCTGCCTCTCTCTGCCTCCCTCTGCCTCTCTCTGCCTCCCTCTGCCTCTCTCTGCCTCTCTCTGCCTCCCTCTGCCTCCCTCTGCTGGCCGCTCTTGCCATTACACATGGACTTAATTATTTAAATAGTGTGAAAACATAAATACTCATGAAACACTCGGTCTGGGACAAGACACGAGACTCCAGACTCCAGACGGATCCACGAGAACGAGACAACACAAGAGTTTGACTTCATTTATTTTTAGAAATCCAGTTTAACACAGTTTTATTTCTTTTGTATAAAATTATTTTTTGTCTTTTTGGAAACAGCTTCTCAAGAGGCAGAGAAAGAGAGAAGGAGTTTTTCACAGGAGAAGGAGCTAAACGTGTTGATTCAGGTTCATTTGTTTTTCTTTAAGGTTTTATCTGTTTCTCTCCTTGAAAATGTAATAATGTTACTGAGCCACAGGGGGCGCTCTTCATCCTGCGTTTAAAGTCTTTATATTTGGAAATGTATTTAAAAATCTGGTTTTAAATATTAAGGATAAAGGACACAGTCGAACCCAGAACTAAACCAGGTCTAAACCAAGACTAAACCAAGACTAAACCAGGTCTAAACCAAGACTAAACCAGGACTGAACCAGGACTAAACCAGGACTAAACCAGGACTAAACCAGGTCTAAACCAGGACTAAACCAGGACTAAACCAGGACTGAACCAGAACTAAACCAGGACTAAACCAGGACTAAACCAGGTCTAAACCAGGTCTAAACCAGGACTAAACCAGGACTAAACCAGGACTGAACCAGAACTAAACCAGGACTAAACCAGGACTAAACCAGGACTAAACCAGGACTAAACCAGGTCTAAACCAGGACTAAACCAGGACTAAACCAGGACTGAACCAGAACTAAACCAGGACTAAACCAGGACTAAACCAGGTCTAAACCAGGTCTAAACCAGGACTAAACCAGGACTAAACCAGGTCTAAACCAGGTCTAAACAAGGACTAAACCAGGACTAAACCAGGTCTAAACCAGGACTAAACCAGGACTAAACCAGGACTAAACCAGGTCTAAACCAGGACTAAACCAGGACTAAACCAGGACTAAACCAGGTCTAAACCAGGACTAAACCAGAACTGAACCAGGACTAAACCAGGACTAAACCAGGACTAAACCAGGACTAAACCAGGTCTAAACCAAGACTAAACCAGGACTGAACCAGGACTAAACCAGGTCTAAACCAGGACTAAACCAGGACTAAACCAGGACTGAACCAGAACTAAACCAGGACTAAACCAGGACTAAACCAGGTCTAAACCAGGTCTAAACCAGGACTAAACCAGGACTAAACCAGGTCTAAACCAGGTCTAAACAAGGACTAAACAAGGACTAAACCAGGTCTAAACCAGGACTAAACCAGGACTAAACCAGGACTAAACCAGGTCTAAACCAGGACTAAACCAGAACTGAACCAGGACTAAACCAGGACTAAACCAGGTCTAAACCAGGTCTAAACCAAGACTAAGCCAGGACTAAACCAGGACTAAACCAGGACTAAACCAGGTCTAAACCAGGATTAAACCAAGACTAAACCAGGACTAAACCAGGTCTAAACCAGGACTTAACCACGACTAAACCAGGACTGAACCAGGACTGAACCAGGACTGAACCAGAACTGAACCAGGACTAAACCAGGACTAAACAGGGTCTAAACCAGGACTAAACCAGGACTAAACCAGGTCTAAACCAGGACTGAACCAGGTCTAAACCAGGACTAAACCAGGACTGAACCAGGTCTAAACCGAGACTAAACCAGGACTAAACCAGGTCTAAACCAGGACTAAACCAGGACTAAACCAGGACTAAACCAGGACTGAACCAGGTCTAAACCAGGACTAAACCAGGACTGAACCAGGTCTAAACCGAGACTAAACCAGGACTAAACCAGGACTAAACCAGGTCTAAACCTGGATTTAACCAGATCTAAACCAGGACTTAACCAGGGCTAAACCAGGACTAAACCAGGACTAAACCAGGACTAAACCAAGACTAAACCAGGACTAAACAAGGACTAAACCAGGACTAAACCATGACTAAACCAGGTCTAAACCAGGACTAAACAAGGACTAAACCAGGTCTAAACCAGGTCTAAACCAGGACTGAACCAGGACTAAACCAGGACTAAACCAGGACTAAACCAGGACTAAACCAGGTCTAAACCAGGACTGAACCAGGACTGAACCAGGACTAAACCAGGACTGAACCAGGACTAAACCAGGTCTAAACCGAGACTAAACCAGGACTGAACCAGGACTGAACCAGGACTAAACCAGGACTAAACCAGGACTAAACCAGAACTAAACCAGGTTTAAACCAGGTCTAAACCTGGACTTTACAAGGTCTAAACCAGGACTGAACCAGGACTGAACCAGGACTGAACCAGGACTGAACCAGGACTAAACCAGGTCTAAACCGAGACTAAACCAGGTCTAAACCAGGACTTAACCAGGACTAAACCAGAACTAAACCAGGACTAAACCAAGACTAAACCAGGTCTAAACCAGGACTAAACCAGGACTAAACCAGGTCTAAACCGAGACTAAACCAGGACTAAACCAGGACTAAACCAGGTCTAAACCTGGATTTAACCAGATCTAAACCAGGACTTAACCAGGGCTAAACCAGGACTAAACCAGGACTAAACCAGGACTAAACCAAGACTAAACCAGGACTAAACAAGGACTAAACCAGGACTAAACCAGGACTAAACAAGGACTAAACCAGGTCTAAACCAGGTCTAAACCAGGACTG
Organism: Periophthalmus magnuspinnatus; assembly: GCF_009829125.3. Taxonomy (NCBI): domain Eukaryota; kingdom Metazoa; phylum Chordata; class Actinopteri; order Gobiiformes; family Gobiidae; genus Periophthalmus; species Periophthalmus magnuspinnatus. The sequence goes on along the minus strand of NC_047139.1, from coordinate 4,221,402 downwards.
AACCAGGACTAAACCAGGACTAAACCAGGACTAAACCAGGTCTAAACCAGGACTGAACCAGGACTGAACCAGGACTAAACCAGGACTGAACCAGGACTAAACCAGGTCTAAACCGAGACTAAACCAGGACTAAACCAGGACTAAACCAGGACTAAACAAGGACTAAACCAGGTCTAAACCAGGTCTAAACCAGGACTGAACCAGGACTAAACCAGGACTAAACCAGGACTAAACCAGGTCTAAACCAGGACTGAACCAGGACTGAACCAGGACTAAACCAGGACTAAACCAGAACTAAACCAGGTTTAAACCAGGTCTAAACCTGGACTTTACAAGGTCTAAACCAGGACTGAACCAGGACTGAACCAGGACTGAACCAGGACTGAACCAGGACTAAACCAGGTCTAAACCGAGACTAAACCAGGTCTAAACCAGGACTTAACCAGGACTAAACCAGAACTAAACCAGGACTAAACCAAGACTAAACCAAGACTAAACCAGGACTAAACTAGGTCTAAACCAGGTCTAAACCAGGTCTAAACCTGGGATTTCTGTTCATTAATTATGCAAAGATTTTAAAAGGGCAAAAACCTCGAGACACAAACAAAACAATGTGTCTACTCCATTCAGTGAAGAGGCAGTGAGCCACACTGGAGAAACTAAACTGCTCCATAAGAGAATGAACCAACGCCGCTGAGAAATGTCAACATTTGTCATATGGGCGTTTTATGTTTTACATGTTCCATTCTATCTCTAAAGTCTCAATCATTTGCCAATTTTTAGATCAAATGAATTCATGCTGATGGAAAAGTACTGAAGTCTCTGCATTATCTTCTAAGTTATGGTCAAAAACAGTTTGTCCTTTTCTGCCGTATCATAAAGTGTCAGGATATTTTACAGTTTTAAGTGGATTTAAAACACTTGGACTGTAGTTTTAACCTGACGCTCATTTGGTGGTGGGATATTTTCTATTAATGTGCATTTAGAAAAGTTGAGAGGAGTCAAGTCACAGCCTTGGTACCTTGAATTTTGGACAAATTATTAGAAATGAAGCTTCATCTAGTACAAAACAGTTTAGGTTATATGGTAATATGGCCTAAAACAGTTTGAGAGTGTAGTTTTCATACGTTTTTAAACCTATTTTAATGTTCGTCCCATTTGATTTGTGTGAAAGTGTGAATGGCAACATCATTAAATATCACAGTGGTAAAGGCAGGGGGTCATGGGGCAGTCTTCTACTTGGGCTTTCTGTTTCATGGGTGTCCAGTTTAAAGTACAAAGTACAAGAAAACACAAAAGACATGACACAATCATCACATGACAGTGAAACAGAGTGAAATATGACTCAGAGGGGGCGGCGTCTGCCTTCCAAGGAGTGGCTTCAGTCTAAGAGTTCATACAGTGTCACAGAAGCTCATAACTCACACCGACCCACGACACAGAGACGGACAGGAAGTCGAGCTGTGATGGCGACTTACACTGTAGAAAAACAACACGTGACTTTGACTGAATTACAGAAGCAAACATACAACCAATATTTGGAGAAGCTTTCATCAGAACACAGATATAACATTCCAGCTTATCCCAGACCAGAGCTCCATGTGACTCATGTGAGCCACAGCACTGATCTGAACGGTCTGCAGGGCATCAGGGCTGATGGAGGATTCAGAGATCCATACAACAGAGAACAAAAGGATTTTCTTGTGGCGTGGTTCAGTCTGACTGTGACTCCTGAAGATCTGAGCGACGCAGAGACCAGGGACATAAAGATAGTCCAACCAAGCGGTGCTGAAGAGGAGTTCAGACCGATGAGAGGAGAAGAGGAAGAGAGGAGGAGGGGAGAAGAGGAGGAGAGAAGGAGGGGAGAAGAGGAGGAGAGAAGGAGGGGAGGAGAGGAGGGAGCGGGTGGCGCTACGAGGCCTGGGGCAGGCCTCTTAGCCCCATTTGCATCGTCTCCGGCCTTCTTGTCCAGCTCCAGGTATGGCTCGTATCGTTTGACTTTTGACCTGATGGACGTCCTGGACCGGTACAGCGAGCAGGTGAGAGATCTGTCTGTTATTTATTTATTTATTTGATTGGGACAGTGTTCATGAACATGATACAACATGAATGTAAACACACCAGATTAAAGCCAAAAATATAAATTGCACATTTCCCTTAATCTGTCTGTGGGGGTCACAGGTCACGGCTGGTAGTGCCTTTGTGGGGGCGGGTCACAGGTCTGGGGGTGTGTCTTTGGGGGTCACAGGTGACCTCTGGCGGTGGAGTCCAATAGTCTATGCTTTTTCAGCATGTGTCAGTGGTGGTGGGAAATGTTTTTATTTTTTTAGGCCTCTTTTATGGAGGTGTTCAGTGGTTTTAACTGTTGTGTGGCAAGAGACCAAGTAGTTAAACAATAGTCTATGTGAGAGATAATCAGAGTAGAAATAGGTTTTAGCAGCACTCATGTTTAAGTTATTGTGATGAAAATTCAGATTATTGAATTGAATTACCTGGGACACTTCTTGTGTTTTTAAGGACAATGTTGGGTCTAGGTTAACTCCAAGGTATTTAAATTCTAGGACCAGATCAATTTCTCCTCCATTAAGAAAGACATTTGATTTCTTGAGTTCAGTATCATGTTTTCCCTTCCCTGAACTGCCCACTTAATGTGGTGGAGGAGTTTAAGCACCCAAATGATACTGGGAGCTTTGTTGTTTGGGGCTTCAGGCCCCTGGTGGGGTCACCCATTGCAAATGGATCCTGGGGGATGGGTCAGACTCAGAGCAGTTCAGAAACCTTTCATGACAGGAAAAAGATCCAGGCCAGCTACGTCGAGTGGATTGGTGTTAATGAGGCCCAGCCCCGGTGCCAGGCCTGGTGTGGGTGTTCGCCAGTGAGCGCCTGGTGGCCAGGCCTTTCCCCATGGGGCCCCGTCAGCTCAGCCTGAAGGAGTGACATGGAGTCGTCCTCCCGTTGACCCACCACCCGTGGGAGGATCCACGAAAGGCCGGTGCATGGAGATCTGGGTGCCGGTCGAAGGTGAGGGCCTCAATGACTGGATCTCCGCACATGGAGACTGGTTCTGGGGAAATGGAATGTCATCTCACTGGGGGCAAGGAGCCTGAGCTTGTGGGGGAAGTTGAGCGTTACTGGTTGGATATATTAGGCCTCACCTCCACACACAGCTTGGGCTCAGGAACCCAAATCCTGGAGAGGGGCTGGACTCTCCATTTCTCTGGCGATGCCCGCGGGGAGCATTGGCAAGCTGGTGTGGGCTTGCTTATTGCCCCACAGCTCAGCTACCTCATGTTGGAGTTCACCCCGGTGAACGAGAAGGTCGCGTCCCTGCGCCTTTGGGTGGGGGACAGGTCTCTCACTGTTGTGTCAGACTACGGGCCGAACAGCAGTGCCCAGTCTTCTTGGAATCCCTGGGAGGGGCACTAGACAGTGCACCGACCGAGGACTTTGGTGTTCTGCTGGGGGACTTCAACGCCCATGTGGGTCATGAGAGGGACAGAACAGTCAACCAATCACCACCTGGTGGTTAATTAGATCCGCTGGTAGAGGACGAAGCCAGACAGACCTGGCAGGCCAAAGTGTACTGTGAGTGTCTGTTGGGAACATCTGGCGCAGCCCTCTGTCAGGGGGGTTTTCAACTTGCACCTTTGGAAGAGCTTCTCCCTGATCCTGAGGGAGGTTGGGTACATGGACTGTGAGTGGGCCATGGTCTCCGCTTCTATTATCGATGCAGCCACTCATAGCTGCGGTCATAAGGTCTGTGGTGCTTGTCACGGCGGCCACCCCCCAACCTGGTGGTGGACACTGGAAGTAAGGGATGCCGTCAGCCTGAAGAAGGAGTCTTATTGAGCCTCGTTAGGTTGTGGGACTCCTGAGACAGCCGACAAGTACCGGCGGGCCAAACATGCCATGGCTCGTGCTGTCGCTGTGGCAAAAACTGGGGGTTGGGAGGAGTCCGGGGAGGCCATGGAGGAGGACTATCGGACGGCCTCAAAGAAATTCTGGCAAACTGTCTGACGCCTCAGGAAGCCGTGCTTCATAAACACTGTTTGCGAGGGGCAAGGCGCTGGGAGTGGATGAAGTACATCCCGAGTACCTTAAGTCTCTGGATGTTGAGGGGCTGCCTTGGTTGACACGTCTCTACAACATCGCTTGGCGCTCAGGGACAGTACGTCTGGACTGGCAGACCGGGGTGGTGGTCCCTCTCTTTAGGAAGGCACACAGAAGCCCCTTTGGTTTATTTCCACGGTCCCACATTAATTTAACCTGATTAGGTGTCTTTAGAATCTTTGTCTCCCCATGCCTTCTCATTACAGAGAGATATTCTAGTCTTTTTTTGAGCAGGACAGTGATTTAATACAGAGTGTTTGCAATACGATCCCATTTAGGTCCTCATCAGACATTGGTGTCAGGTCAACTGTCACTTGTCCTCCGGTGCGTGTTGTTGTTTTTAGCCTCTTAACTGCTCTGCTAGCTCCGCTAGCCACAGCTGACACGATGTGCTCCCAACGAATGTCCTCACGGTGGTGGTGAAGAGGCAGTTGAGGCGGTGGTTTTGTCCATGGAAAGAAGTGACATGATTGTCGCTCCATGTGTCCCACTGAGCACCAGGCGCCCCGGACCACTCACGAAACCCGCTGCCGCTGTAGAGGAGTCACACAGGGCGATAGATGCGGGCCCGCTGGGCAAAGAATCCATAGCAGCTCATCACGGCCCACAGGTGAGTTTGCAGGGGTATTGCAGTGGACGGGGTGGGTGTTTTCCCTGGTGGTGGTGATGGAGGTTCAGATTCAGTCAGTCTTTTGGGAGGCACCGAGTTGAGGTGGATGTCTCCCGATAAAAGTGGGCAGGTAAAAGCATGCGACTTTGTGGTATTTTCAATGTCCTGGTGCAGCTTTTACTACTTTTGGAGGAGCAGTAAAAGAGAGATGGAAAAACAAAAGTAGCACAGCATATCTTCCAAATCCAAAATGTTTGACAGCATTGATTCTGGCTGGAGCTTGTCTGTCACATGCTCTGTTGTTATTTTAAGCTCCATTGTAGTTGTTTCGGTGTAGTAAGAGAAGACCAGTGTTGTTTAGACTGCATTTTAAAGTGTCCAGAAGTGAAACATAGACAAAGAGTGCGACAACAACTCCTATCTTACCTGCCGCCGCCATCTTGATCGTATGCTTTATAAACATCAGTCTCACTTTGTGTTCTCATGTCATTATTAAACCAGTTCTGTGGTGGGTGGCGTCCTGTCATGAGAACGTGGAAAACCGAGCTGTACAGACAGGAAGTGTTGTATGCAGTACTAGTCCACAGCCCGCACCATAACAACAGGTTCTCGCACTTCCCTCTGCTGGAGGAGACCCCACACAGCATCTGTGCGTTCAGAGATGAGCTCATCCCATACTTCCTCTGGAGACCTCAGGCCATGAGTGAGACACACAGGTAAGACACTGTTACTCTGCACTGCCCTCTACTGTCTGATGTCTGCTGCAGACAGTCCTGACTGTAGGGGGTGTAAGCAGCACTAAGACGGTGTAAACAAAGATTCCTCTGATGGTAATACACTCTGATGGTTACCAAAACATAACACACCTGTTTGAGACAACAAACCCTTAACTCTCTCAAACTATGAAATGCTGACTGTTTTTTCCATGTTGTTCTGTTGGATTCTGGAGACAGTGTGTTTGTTTGTTTCAGGTTTGAGCTGTTGGATTCTGGGGACACTGTGTCTGTTCCTGACGAGTTTTTCGTGTGGGACCATGTGGCTCTGGCTCTGGTGGTGGATGATCAGGTACCATCTCTCCTCTTTATCTGGACAAACATGTCTCTGTTTTACATCTCGATGACTCTGTAACATTAGAGTTAAACTCTTAAAACAAAAGGTTCTAGAAGGTCCAAAAAGGTTCTTTTATTGAACTGTTCAATACCAGTTCATTCTGTTTCGGGTGGTGGTGTGATTCCTCTGCACCTGGAGTGTCTTGCTCAAGGACAATTTTGTGTCTGTGTTTTACAGGTGCTGCATTTCACTGAAAAGAAGCTGCGGACGAGCCTGAGATTCTGTGAGGAGGATTACCCAAAAGTCAACCAAAACATAATGTTTGAGTCACATGACGACGCCAACAGAGCTGTGCAGGACCTGTGGCCAGGTTCAGGAGACCTGGAGAAGTTTGACGAGTCTCCTCTGCATATTTCCACATCCTAAATAATCTTTCAACACATTTAAAACATTTGTATTAGTTTGGATTTTTGTGCAACTTTTTCATGAATGAATTATAACTGATAGCACGTTCTGTGCAGACGTCTTAGTAATGAAGTAGGACCTAAGTGTCTGTGGACACTAGTTTGTCCTCACACTTAAATTTCATAGAATAACATGGGGCATTTTTATTGACTTCTAAACATCATTATGGGTCCTTGTTCTACAGAAGTAAAAGAAAAATGACTGGTGGACACTGCCTTATGTCTCTTTGAGGGGAGTTAGCTCGTCCCTTCAGAGGCTTGAATGATCAGCCAAACGTCTTCACTCTAAAACTGTTTGTCCAGTGGCAGATTTTTTTTTTTTCTTTTACTATGGCTCATACCTGGACGACTGAGGGATTACACAGACTAATGTTATGGAAATCTTTACTTACAGTGTTTTACCTCATTTGTACTTTGTCTTATAGACTGGGGGCTGAATTGCAGGAGTCGTAATCCCAGTCTCTTAGCTTTCTTAGTTCAAGAATATTTTTTCCAGGGACAGGTAAATTTAATAAAGCAGACTTTGATTCAAGACAATTTCCCAGTTCATTTTGTTATTTAGCTGTTTAGCTTGTAGAAATTCCACAACACAAGAGACCAGACAAGGGGTTGGCAACCCGCAGCTCTAGAGCCGCATGCGGCTCTTTTATCCTTATACTGCGGCTCTGCGTGGCTTGGGAAAATACATTTTAAGTATTTAATTGAAGTATATATATATATATATATTTTTTTTTTTTGTATTTAGAAAAAAAAAGAAAAACGGCTACAACGACGACGACACCTTAACATAAGCGCACAGTTGACGTAGGTGTAGGCCTGTCCCATTTCGGTGTAGCCTTTGTGGTCAACGGAGGAGCACCCTACGTCGGTCGAGTCCTTCAAACGATACTTCGAAATGTGCAACCGTCGAACTGAGACACGGCCTTCGTCGGCTGCGTTTGAAGGGCTCTAACGTCACCTCCAGAGCGATAAGGCCCGTCCCATTTCGTGCATCCCACTAATGCGACCGACAAATGTGCCATACGTTTCCATGGAGATCGACCGTGAATGAAGGGCACATCCGAGCAGACTTTGCGCACAGCTATTTCCCATCATGCACTGTGCGTCATTTCTTCTACAGGAGAAAATCCGCAGCCACTACGGAAGACGCTTTTAAATGTAAGTACTGGTTTACCTCAGCTACAACAGTGCTACATGAAACTGTTCAAATTTGAATAAAAAGCAGCTGTCACGGTTGCTAGGCGATGTAGCGTAAGTGCACGGACATCGGTTGACGTATGCTCCGTGGTGTACGCCTGTCCCATTTCAGCATGTCCTTTGCTGTCGATGGAGGCTACACGGAGGAGCACCCTTCATCGGGCCTTGCGAACGGTGCTTCGAAGGGTGCAGCCACTGAACTGGGTGTCGACCAATTATGGCCCCTGCCCAACAGGTACAAAGTGGAACCGTAGTACATGGTATTAAGTGTTGATACCGAAACTGAAAAAAAACCCCAAAAAAAACAAAACACAAAAAGTAATAATTTGCTCCACTTGCTCCACAGGTCTATAATGCGACGACAGCCCGACTCCTGTCCCTTCTGCATCAGGACACTTCAGGGCTGCTGTTCACACACGAGCCAGAGGGGGGCGCTCCTGTCACATATGAGCCAGAAGGGGGCCCTCCTCCTGTCACACATCAAGTCTGAGGCACCTTTATTTGAACTTTGAACCTTCCCTCCAAAAAAATCAGATTTGAGTGACCAACCAACCAGGACTAAACCAGGACTAAACTAGGACTGAACCAGGATTGAACCAGGACTAAACCAGGACTAAACCAGGAGGTGGGTTCCTGAAGTCCTCCTCATGTGAGATGGTTCATGTGGCTCATGTGGGAGATGTTCTTTGGTGCTGGTCCATGGAGAGACTTGTTCACACTGAGCTGCTTTAAAGTCTATTCTCTGAGCCTACAGTCAGAGGGGAGGGGCTACAGTCAGAGGGGAGGGCTACAGTCAGAGGGGAGGGGCTACAGTCAGAGGGGAGGGGCTACAGTCAGAGGGGAGGGCTACAGTCAGAGGGGAGGGCTACGGTCAGAGGGGAGGGGCTACGGTCAGAGGGGAGGGCTGCAGTCAGAGGGGAGGGCTGCAGTCAGAGGGGAGGGGCTACGGTCAGAGGGGAGGGGCTACAGTCAGAGGGGAGGGCTACAGTCAGAGGGGAGGGCTACAGTCAGAGGGGAGGGCTACAGTCAGAGGGGAGGGCTACAGTCAGAGGGGAGGGGCTACAGTCAGAGGGGAGGGCTACAGTCAGAGGGGAGGGCTGCAGTCAGAGGGGAGGGGCTACAGTCAGAGGGGAGGGCTACAGTCAGAGGGGAGGGCTGCAGTCAGAGGGGAGGGGCTCAGAGGAATAGCTTCAGTTTAGTTTTGAGTTTCTGAGTGTTATTGCAGAGGCAGAGAGACAGCGTTACAGAAGCTCACAACTCACACCGACCCAGGAAACAAGCTGACAGGAAATAGAGCTGTGATGGCGAGGTACACCGAACCAGAAAAACACCTGACTTTGGATGAATTAAACCAGCAAACATACAACAATTATCTGTACAAGCTTTCACCAGAACATGGATATAACATTCCAGCTTATCCCAGACCGGAGCTCCATGTGACGCATGTGAGCCACAGCACTGATCTGGAGGCTCTGGAGGGCATCAGGGCTGATGGAGGATTCAGAGATCCAATCGACAGAACACCAAAAGTGGTGTGGTTCCGTCTGACTGTGACTCCTGATGATCTGAGAGACGCAGAGGCCAGGACAATGGAGATAGTCAAACCAGGCGGGGTCGAAGAGGAGTTCAGGCCTATGCGGGCTTATGGTGGTCAGCCCAGGGATAAAGAGTTTCTGTCGAAATTTGCCTCGTCTCCGGCCTTCTTGTCCAGCTCTAGATACGGCTCGTATCGTTTCACCTTTGACTTGAGGGACGTCCTGGACAAGTACAGTGAGCAGGTGAGAGATCTGTCTGTTCTTTATAAACACCAGTGTCACTTAATGTTCTAATGAGTCTCACTTGTGCCCATAGACTGTTTAATAGAAGTGGACCACAGACTGTTATTGTTTTCATTGTATGTACACGTTTCTATTGTTGCTGTCACTACTATTATTGTCATTATTATTGCCTTATTCATTAACTAATTTATTTATTGAATTAATTTGTGGTTCTGATGGAGATAAATAAATGGATGAATATAAACACACATATTAAATATTAAAATAAAGAACATGAATTATTAAATAATAATTTAAATATACACACATATATATATATATATATATATATATATATATATATATATATATACACAATAATAACAATTATTAATCATAATAAATTAATTATTAATCAATAATAATGATAATTGACAACAAATACATAAAAAGATTAGGGTTAGCAAGGAATGGGCGCGTTTCTAGGGGGTACTGCCCCTTGAGTGAGTCTCACCAAAACCTTGCCTCTTTTAATGCATTGTACAGGACACGCACGCACACACATTTTACATTTAAATCTAAATAACCAATACCACCATTAGGACCACAAAACTAACATAGAGCAATATTGACCAACACTGAGTATGACAGCAATAATAAAACCTGTTATCGTTATCTTTACTTGTATTATTAATATTATTAGTATTACTTCTTTATCTCCGCACACACACTCATACACTCACCCCCCCCCCCCCCCCCACACACACGCATACTTACAAAGAAAACCAACCAAGACAGAATAATGCAGGTACCGTACTGTACTCCCCCCCCCCAACACTTTTACACATCAACACAACTTTCTCTGTAAATAGTAAGCTGTAAATATTGTATGTGTTTCTATGTCACTGGGTGTTCTTCAAAATAAAAAAAAAAAAGAAGTGGACCACAGACTGTATATATAAATAGACATAGCTAACCTGCTAGCAGCTGCTTTTCAAACAGGAAGTGATCGTGGGCGACTTTCAGCTCTATTAACTCACTTTGTATTGGAAAAAAAAACCCTCTCTCTGTACCTGCTGCTGTCAGACTCGTCATTTTGGTTTTAAACGTTTGTCTTAACCCGCTCTACTGATCCTGGGGTTTTTATTTTATTTGTAAATCAAGATATGAACATTGTTTGTCTGTTATTAGACAAAATATTTAAATAAAAAGACAGGATCATGTAGAGCCAACAGTTTAAGGTCAGAATGACGAGTCTGACAGCAGCAGTTACACAGAGAGGGGACAGTTTTTACACAGAAAGTGAATTTGAACCAGATTTGAAGGAACCACTTGGTGCACACTTTCACTTCCTGTTTAGAATGTGATGGATGGCCCGTTATGTTCATTTATACATACAGTCTGTGCTTGTATCTTGTGCAGTTCTGTGGTGGGCGGTCTCCTGTTATGAGAAGGTGGAAAACTCAGCTGTACAAACAGGAAGTGATGTATGCAGTACTGGTCCACAGCCCGCACCAAAACAAGAAGTTCAAAAGGTTCCCTCGGCTGGAGAAGACTCCAGACAACATCTGTGCGTTCAGAGATGGGCCAAAGCCATACTTCCTCTGGAGACCTCAGGCCATGTGTGGGACACACAGGTAAGACACTGTCTGAGACAACACACCTGTAAACTGCTCTTTGTGTCTCTTTGTGTTTTTCTCCCTGTCTCTCTCTCTCTTTTTCAAACTGCTGTAAAGTGTGTTTGTTTGTTTCAGTGGTGTTCTGTTGGACTCTGGGGACAGTGGTGTTCTGCTGGACTCTGGGGACAGTGGTGTTCTGCTGGACTCTGGGGACAGTGGTGTTCTGTTGGTCTCTGGGGACAGTGGTGTTCTGTTGGTCTCTGGGGACAGTGGTGTTCTGTTGGACTCTGGGGACAGTGTTGTTCTGTTGGACTCTGGGGACAGTGTTGTTCTGCTGGACTCTGGGGACAGTGTTGTTCTGTTGGACTCTGGGGACAGTGTTGTTCTGCTGGACTCTGGGGACAGTGGTGTTCTGTTGGACTCTGGGGACAGTGGTGTTCTGTTGGACTCTGGGGACACTGTGTTTGTTTGTTTCAGATTTAAGCTGTTGGACTCTGGGGACACTGTGTCTATTCCTAAAGAGTTTTTCGTGTGGGACCATGTGGCTCTGGCTCTGGTGGTGGATGATCAGGTACCATCACTGCTCTTTATCTGGACAAACATGTCCATGTTTTACATCTCGATGATTCTGTGTAGCAGTTATGTTAATAAACCAAAAACTCGCTCTCTGTCTCGCTCTTTGTCTCTTTCCATCGCCCTCTGTCTTTCTCTGTGTTTTACAGGTGCTCCAATTCAGCGGCAATAAGCTGCAGAAGAGTCTGAGGTTTTGTGAGCGGGGGAAGCGTCAAGTGCGCCACGATGTGACGTTTGAGCCATATGGCACAGCCAACAAAGTCGTGCATGAGCTCTGGCCTTATTCAAAAGCTCTGCAAAGGTTTGACTTGTCTCACCTCCACATCCTCTGAGGAACGCCCAAAGAACCCCCGAAGAACCCCCGAAGAACCCCCGAAGAACGACCGAAGAACTCCCGAAGAACGCCCGAAGAACGCCCGAAGAACCCCCGAAGAACCCCGAACAACGCCCAAAGAATGCTCGAAGAACGCTCGAAGAACGCCCGAAGAACGCCCGAAGAACCCCCGAAGAACCCCCGAAGAGTGCCTGAAGAGCGCAGGACCCCTGGCCCCTCGTCATTTCGTCCAGGGGCCAGGGGCTAAAGTCTAAGTCTTTGACAAAAGGCAAAGCTTCATTTAGACCTAAAACTGTCACAAAAACACATCCAGCTTTTCTTTGACTTTCCTCTGATGCTCCAGAGGCTCCATTTCCCCCAAACACAGTTTGACAAACAGCAAACTCTGACGAGTCTCACTCATGTTGCTTTTGTAAAGATATTTTTCACACTCAGGTTATGGTCAGGACCAGAGTCAGGACCAGGGTCAGGACCAGGTTTAGTACCAGGGCCAGGACCAGGTTTAGGATATGGGTTAGGACGAGGCTTAGGTTAAGGAACAAGTGAGTTTTAGTGTTTTTGGTTCACGATTTAACCGAGTCTTGGCAAAAATGAGCTGTATTTTTAGACAAAAAAAAACAAAAAAAAAAACTACAAAGATGTTCTCAACTGTTTTTAACAGATCATAAAATGCTGTGTCTCTGAACTTAAATCTAAGACATGAACTCACTGTCCAGGAAACACAGGACACAGCAGAGACAGCTTTGACTGACATGGAGTACGAAGCCCCGCCCCCAGACGAAATGCAGAGAATTTAGGGAGTCCCTGAGGAAAGCCAGAATTAGGATCTGTTTTAGCAAATAATAAACACACTCATTTGGCCTTTTATTTCATTGTTTGGTTTTGTCTTAACGTAGAAATGTTCTCCACACTGTTGTGTTCAGATCTTTAACCACGTTCTCGTCGTTTCCTCTCGTTGAGCCTCTGAAGGCGAGCGAGTCCCGCCCCACAGACGTTAAATAAACAGCTCTTGAGGTGCTGGGCAGACTCCTAAATGTCAGGGCCACATTGGAGTGCGACAGATAATAGAAATTACAAGGTCAGTCTGGGGTAATAATACAGACAATACTTTTCCTGTAAAGTTAGGCTAATGCTAATGCTAATGGTTTCCAGCTAAACATAAACACAAGAATGAAAAAAACATTAAGTTAGAAATGGACCAAACACGAGTTGTTTAAACTGTCAAAAGTTTGTTCTCACACACTGTAACATTTAACAAAATAACGGTGTTTTCTTATATTTTTATTCGTCAGATAATCTCTCTGTGACATTAGAGGAGTTTTGGCTCAGTGGGATTTTATAATTTAAAACCAGGAAGTTGTTTTTTTGTTTGGTTTTTTTTCTTTTTTTTTACCACATTTAACTTGAGTTTTATTCTTAGTAATGAACGTGCTGACATAATGACAGGGCCACTGCCACGTCTAGGTCAGGGATTGGTGACCTTTAACCCCCAAAGAGCCATTTGGACACGGTTTCCATGGAAACGAAAAACAGTGGGAGCCGCAAACACTTTTAAAAATTTTTTTATTTTCTAAGTTTGTCCTTTTCTGCCGTATCATAAAGTGTCAGGATATTTTACGGTTTTAAGTGGATTTAAAACACTTGGACTGTAGTTTTAACCTGAAGCTCATTTGGTGGTGGGATATTTTCTATTAATGTGCATTTAGAAAAGTAGAGAGAAGTTAAGTCACAGCCTTAGTTATTATAAATAAAGCCTTGAATTATTATAAATAAAGCTTCATTATCTACAAAAAGTTTTATTTAGCTAAATATGGCCTAAAACAGTTTGAGAGTGTAGCTTTTTAGGATAAAAATGTATCTGTCATGATGTTCGTGCCATTTGATTTGTTGATTTATAAAAGTACAGAGAAAGTGTGATTATTCGTCTGGAGACCTCAGGCTGAAAATGTGCCCTGCGTTTCCATGTAACCAAAGCGTGCACACTTTGAGCACCGCGATATCCCATCATGCACCGCGCTTACGTAAAAAAAAAAAAGAAGAAAATGAAGTCCGCTACGCAATGCACATTCAAACGTTCGACATGAAACTGTTCAATCTGAATAAAGATCTGTACAGTGTGTTTGAGGATTAAAAACCTTTCCAGCTCTGGCACACACTTACACACACAATAATAAGACAATGAACTGGCACGGCATAGAAGGTAAACAGCGCCCTCTACTGGTATTAAAGTAGTTTCGCCACAGATCAAATTAAACCTGGTCCAAATACTGAATCTTTAAACTGCAATGTCCCACTTTATGCAGAGCTAATCAGTGTTTTCCGGTTTATAGACTGTGGATGTAAAAATGATACCGTTTCCTCTGTCTCTGTTAGAACAAGGTTTATTTTGTTAAAGTTAAAAAAAATCACCTGGAACGCTACATTTGTCTATTGATTCAAAGGGAAAGATTAATTCCTTATTCCATTCAATTTAAACAGAAATAAACGGCCGCGACGACGACGACACTTTGACTCTTCATCTATTAAATAATAAATAATTAAAAATAACGTACGTAACATAAGCGCATTTAAAACATTTGGCTTTTTTGTGCAAATTTTTAATAAATGAATTCTTTCCAGACGTCTTAGTAATGAAGTAGGGCCTAAGTGTCTGTGGAGGGGACACTAGTTTGTCCTCATGTTTAAATTTCATAGTATAACATTGACTTATATCAGGCTTCTCCTTATGTTGCAGTGTCCAAAGTGCAGCAAACAGTGGGGCAAAAAAAAGTATTTATTCAGCCACCAATTGTGCAAGTTTTCCCATTTAAAAAGATGAGACTCCTGTAATTTTCATCATAGTTTCACTTCAACTATGAGACAAAATGGAAAGAAAGAATCCAGGAAATCACATTGTAGGATTTTTGTATGAATTAACTGGTAAAATAAGTTTTGTTCACCTACAAACGAGCAAGATTTGAGTCTCACAGACCTGTAACTTCTTCTTTACGCGGCTCCTCTGTCCTCCACTCGTTACCTGTGTTAATGGCCCCTGTTTGAACTCGTTATCAGTATAAAAGACGCCTGTCCACAAGCTCAAACAGTCACACTCCAAACGCCACTATGGCCCAGACCAAAGAGCAAAGGAACCACAAACAAAACTGTAGACCAGGCCCCGAACACTCAATCTGCAGTAGATAAGCAGTTGTCTGTAATGGCTGTTATTTGAGAGGGACAGCGCACATCAGCTCTCTTCTTTTTTTTTTTAAATTCCAACTAAACCAACTATTTCTGGTCTGACTGTGTTAAAATAAAGCTCAGATTAAAGTCTAACAAGCCTCAGACAGAGCAGTGCTTACAGTTAGCATCACAGCCCCAGAGAATGTTGATGACGTCAGCTGCAAAGTGTCGATTTTCTTTTGTTTTATTGATGTTCATGTCGAAATTATCCTATAAAAACAATGTTAAGCCTGTAAAATATAAGAATAAGAACGTTTTAGATTCAAATTCAATTTCATGTTTATTTTAAATCTGAAATGCTTCAAAGTTTCTCCTCCAGGGGGCGCCGTTCTGCAGGAAACCACAAACAATAACACAGGTTGCAGTTGTGATTTCAGGCCAGTAGAGGGCAGCATATCTCAACAAACACAAGTCAAACATCCTGGATTCATACAGATTTCTCAGTTATGATTGAATACTTTTTTATCAGTTAATTTAGTTAAAGCGACTACTTTTTGGCCGATATTGACTCTGATTTCTTTTAAATCGTTTTTTTTTTTTTTTAGTGGAGGGGGATTTCTTTAACAGAAAAAAAGAGAACTGTGTGTTACACTGAACTCTGTTTTGAAAATGATGTATTTATTTATTTATTTATTCAGGCCTATTTTTATTTATTTATTTAGGCCTATTTTTTTATTCAGGCTTATTTATTTAATTATTTATTCAGACCTACTTATTTATTTATTCATGCCAGTTTATTTATTTATTCAGGCCTTTTTAATTAATTAATTAATTTATTTATTCAGGCCTTTTTAATTAATTAATTAATTTATTTATTCAGATTTATTTATTTATTTATTTATTTATTCAGGCCTGTTCATTAATTTATTTATCGAGGCCTATTTATTTATTTATTTATTTATTTATTGAGGCCTATATATTTATTTATTTATTCAAGTCCTATTTATTTATTTATTCAGGCCTATTTTTTTTTATTCAGGCCTATTTATTTAATTATTTATTCAGACCTACTTATTTATTTATTCATGCCAGTTTATTTATTTATTTATTTATTTATTCAGGCCTGTTTATTTATTTATTTATTGAGGCCTATATATTTATTTATTTATTCAAGCCCTATTTATTTATTTATTTATTCAGGCCTATTTATTTAGTTATTTATCCAGACATACTTATTCATTCAAGCCTGTTCATTTATTTACGTCTCTGCTTAAATATACTTGAACACATCTCTTGCACCTCTGTCATAAACGTGCGGTAACGTCTTCACACCTAAACAATAACAAAAGTGACCTGACTGTAAACCTGATTTAGTGCTCAGTCAGCTGAGCGTGGTATGTCACACTTTTACAACATAATGAGAGAGACGGCGAGACGCACAGAACAAGGCCGAGGAATGTGGCGGCCATCTTGACAAAACGCTTTATGGCGTTTGTTTGTCAAAAATGATGTCAGTGCTTCAAAATGCTCTTAGTGCCATCTTGTTTCAAAGTCTACAAAACAATACTTAACATTTTAACATTTTCAAGATGCTTCAGAGCTGTTTCCATGAGGTTTGTTTTTAAATATCTGTAATTTGAAATAAATGTCATTATTATTATTATTATTATTATTATTATTATTATTATTATTATTATTATTATTATTATTATTATTATTAATTTTTTTTTTTTTTTCTTATTATTTTTGGTATTTTTTTATTTTATTTATTTATTTTATTTGTGTATCATGGCCTTTATTTCCCCTCAAACTGTGACTCATGGGTAATAAATCTTTCAGTCATTTATTGCGGTTGTTTTGTCCAATGCTCGTAGGTAAATTCCTGGGAAAGGTCATAGGTCAGAGGATGAGGGTGTAGGAGAGGAGTTAGGAAACATAATAGGACACTTTTAGCTGGTGTTGACCCTTTTGAACGGGACTGAACACACACACACACACGCACAAACACACAACGCTGGTCTAAAATTACACTGGTTTAACCGAAGCTGTCAGAGGAGTGCGGGTTCTGGCCTGTCGTCCATTTGTCCCGGTGAGACACAGAGGGACAGAGACGCTGCAGAAGGTACTGGGTCAGAAAGTGGTCGATTTATTCACATGTTTGCGTCTGGCAAGTCCAGATGTGTGAATGTGTGAGTGGCTGCAATAAATGACTGAAAGATTTATCACCCCTGAGTCACAATTTGAGGGGAAATAAAGGCCATGATACACAGATAAAGAAAACCCAAAAAAACCCCCAATAATAATAATAATAATAATAATAATAATAATAATAATAATAATATATAAAATAAAAAAAAAATAAAAAAAATAAAAAGATTAAAAATAAAATATAAATAAAAAGAAATAAAAAAGAAATGAAAAAATATATAATAAAAAATGCATATGTACATAAATATAAAGCACTTTGAGTGTCATGAAGGTGGAATTTATCTATAAAAAAAATAGATTTGTTGTGCCTATTTCAGCTTCGCATATGAACCAAATGATTAACAGATTAACAAATTCTACTGCTTTATTTATTGTTTCTGCAGAAAAATCAGCATGTTTTTTTGTCCCTGTGATATTTTCCTCCTAAAGCAGCAGCCGTATTTGTTTTGATGAGACAGATGGACCATAGAGTCGCTAAAGTGGGCGGTCCACATTTCAAACTCCGCCCCTGCTGCCAGGTGTTTGTAACAAAGACTGAGTATATCAGGAGTCTCAAACTTGCAGCCCACAAGACGATCTTTTGTAGCCCGCAGGACAATATGAAAGATTAATGTTAGTGTGGCATTACCATGTTGTGTGTAGAAGGTTCCGCCAAATCGGTGAACCCCAAACACACGTGTCACTCGCGCTGTGTACTCCCGTCACAAAAGATTCAACAAATAACGATGTATATCCATAAAATCCACAAGAATTGGCATATTTCCTCATGTACGTTGAAAATGGTGATGACGTTTGAGAAGATTTTAACTTTTTTTTGTGTGGAATACTTCACCCAGAGTCTGCCTCCCCGAGGTCGTCCCTCTAGCGTTAGCAACAGGTTTGATTGACAGCGTTGCTAAGCGCCCTCTCCCTGCTAAACCAGCGATGCGAACGGGAATCAGCGTTAGCTTCAACATCCTCGCTCTGGATTGGCTCTTTGGTTGCTATGATACTCGCGGTCGGAATCCCAAATATGCAACTCGGCTTCAAATTCGCCGCTATAACTGCTAGCATCGACGAGCTTCATTTGACTGAAGCCGAACGCTGTGGGCGACGACTAGTTACACATCAGCTTATCTGGACTGAAGTGTTTCGGTCAAAAAAGCGCTAATAGATTTCCCGAGGTTCTATTATAAATACTCGATCTGCAGCAGCAGCGTCGACTCATATACAGCTGTCAAACCCATTGCGAGAAACGTTTCTTGCGACGGGCTCCGGTCTGAAGCTGAAGCTCGTGTTGCAGATGTCTGTCAGCGCTTTTCTGAACGAGCCCCACGAGATGCAGGGGTTCGCACCGTTTTCACCCAGACACTTCAGAGTCCATCCATCAGGTTTAAAGAGCCGTGGCCGTAATAACAGGGACGACTTACGCTGTTATCTGCGCTGATAGAGGCCGCGGAGAGACGTGTCTTTTTTTCCCGTACAAATTGCGTCGTGCGTTGCATCACTGTTCTAACTTATATTCCCCGAAAAATATACTTTTTTTTTAGCATTTCGATTGTTTATTGCGCGGAAAAACATGCAGGCCTTCTTACTCTGAGCAGATTTGCGTCTCCACAAACCTGACCCTACTTGTTTCCATCGGAATGTTGTTTTGTTCCACCGTACGGCATAAAACGTATCGACATTCACGGCGTAAATTAATTAGATGAACGTAAATTTGTGGGTTTTACTGTGGATTTTAAAATCTAAATTGGCCGCAGCAGCGAGCGAAATGTCGGATATCAGTTTTGGACACAGACTGTTTATTTAAATGGACATATCTAACACGCTAGCGGCCGCGTTCTACATAGGAAGTGAGCATGGGCGCGCTTCCGGCTCCGTCGATTCTGGCTCCAATTCACTTTACATTGCAAAAGTCGCTCCTCTTTCTGTACCTGCTGCTGTCAGACTCGTCAATTTGGTCTTAAATGTTCGTATTAACCCGCTCTACGTGATCCTGGGGTTTTTATTTCGCTAATTTGTCCGTAACTCAAGATTGCTAAGTGTTGCTAAGCGCGCGCTCCCTGCTAAACCAGCGGTGCAGGCGGGAAGAGGCGTTACCTTCAACAATCTCGCTCTGGATTGGCTCTTTGGTTGCTATGATACTCGCGGTCGGAAAGTCAAATACGGGACCGCGCTCCCAATTAGCCGCTATAACCGCTAGCCTCGACGAGCTTGATTTGACTGGAGCCGGACGCTGTGGTTGACGTCAAACTCACTAACTCAACTTTTTTTGGTTTTGACGGACTTTTTTCCCAACAATTATGAGTGATTTTGAAGTACGCGGGGGTCACGTTCTCAAAATAACCCGCAATAGGTGAAATCCGCGAAGTATCAGCTTTATTTTTTACAATTATTCTCTATTTTTTTGCTGTAAAACCCCTCACCACACACTTTATACACTTTTCTCACACAGGCGTTCACATTTTCTCACATTTCTCTCTCGTTTAAACTCTCTCAAAGTTCAAACCTTCGTCGGCGTCTTTGTCGGTGCAGAACGTTTCATCGACATCGTGGGTTTTGTCGGGGGGGAGGAACGGCGAAAGACCGCGTAAGGTGAACCGCGACACAGCGAGGGACCGGCGTAAATCTTCACGTACTTGTATTTTTTCCTTCTCAACCCTGCTCCAAAACACACACGCCCTTTTGAACATTACATCACATCAATCAATTCCATTTTTTCATATTTTTTTTCAGATAAATAATAAATCACGCCTTTCTTGGATTGATTTCTCACACAAATATCAGTCAACCGCTATCATAAAATCGATCCAAACATGACCGTGTGCGTTTCCCAGCCCTCTCAGCCTCTCCTGTTTCTTTTGCGCCTGTGTCTACTTGTCTTTTTTAGCGAGAAGTAGTTCGGAAGTGTATCTATTCGCACACGCCTTAGTCGCCTATTCAACCCAGTCGGCGATGCATTACCTCACCGTTCAAAAACACGGTGAGTTACAGCTTCATTAATATTGACAAAACCTCTTTCGGTCCAATGGGAAACGCGCAAACAAGACTGCAATGGAAAAATGAAGATAGGCGAGGCCCCGGCTGCGTGTGGAATCCGGTCTTCTTCCTCCTCCAGGGCATCTGATTCAACCTGAGATTAAGTATTCTTTTGAAGTACAATTACACAAGCGTAGTTTGTCAAGTTTATTCAGATCAAACCACTTGAGCGTTGGATGAAAGGGTTTATGTGGCAGCTGACATAAAGTGGAGAGTTGTTTTGAAAACGGCAGGTGAAATCATCTGCGGATCTCGGCTTGTTCCGTCATCGATATCTGCGTTTGTGTCCGTCTGTTACGTTCAGGTTTGGTTGTGTAACTTTATAATCTGTCTGCTGCAGGGTACTCCCCCCGACGGGCCATGGAGATGTTACTGTTTTGTCTGGAACGTTGGCGTTAAAGGTATTTCCATGGAGGCAAGCAGAAGATCAAGAGACACGTTGGATCTGAGGAAAGACAACCCCGTTTGCAGTAAAAAAAATGCAGGTTTTTTAAGGTATTTTTGAAAAACACGCATAATAAATGATGAATAATACAGGATTTTAAAAGATAGTCCATGAGAGATTATAATTTCTTCACCCAGGAACCAGAATACACACTTTAAAACTCTATGAAGATGTGAGTCTGGTCATCGGTGAATCTGATTGGCTGATTCACCTGTCAATCAACAGGTGGATTAGACAATCAGGGACACACATGGTCTGTCACAGGAGATCATTTTATTTTGATTAACTACTAAACCAGACTAAACCAGACTAAACTGGACTAAACCAGACTAAACTGGACTAAACCAGACTAAACTGGACTAAACCAGACTAAACTGGACTAAACCAGACTAAACTGGGGATAAACTGGGGCTAAACCAGGACTAAAACAGAACCAAACCAGGATTAAACCAGGACTAAACTGGGGATAAACTGGGCCTAAACCAGGACTAAACTGGGGAAAAACTGGGGCTAAACCAGGACTAAATCACGACTAAATCAAGACGAAAAAAGGGCTAAACCAGGACTACACGAGGACTAAACCAGAACTAAACCAGGACTAAACCGGGACTGAACCGGGACAGAACCGGGACTAAACCAGGACTGAACCAGGACTGAACCAGGACAGAACCAGGACAGAATCAGGACTAAACCAGGACTAAACCAGGACTAAACCAGGACTGAACCAGGACAGAACCAGGACTAAACCAGGACAGAATCAGGACTAAACCAGGACTAAACCAGGACTAAACCAGGACTAAACCAGGACTAAACCAGGACTAAACCAGGACTAAACCAGGACTAAACCAGGACTAAACATGTTGAATCAGTGTTTCAGTTTTGTTCAGTTTAAACCTGGAACATTCTTCTTGAAGATGTGACTCAGACCTCGACTTTGACGATGTTTAAATCCAGACTCAAACTGTTCTGTTTATCTGTGAATACGACTGAAAGGGGTTTATTCTGCACTTTTCTCTTTTAATGTTAATTTTAAGATGATTATTTATGTTTGTGTTATGATTTCCATGTATTTCTTATTCTGTAAAGCACTTTGAATTACTTTGTGTACAAATCGTGCTGTATGAATAATCTTCCTTTGCAGTTAACTTTGATCCTCAGCTCATTTCTGTCTGTCACTGTTGGGTTTAAAAAAACATTACATAACGCTAAAAAAATAAAACCCGGAGCTGAACATCTTACTTCCATGTTACCCTTAATATACTTCTCAGTCATGGTTCGCCAAGAGGGTCCTGTCCTTTACTGTGATTTGTTTAGCAACGGCAAAAGCACCAACCGTCCTAAGCTAACGTGGTTTATAGCCCAAACAAGTCAGAGGTCACTTGGGATCAGGAAGTACGGGACTTTTGAAATTCACAGCCCCTCTGAGACCCGGTTTTGGTCTGCGTATTCCTCCCTCGCTGCTGTTGTTTTTTAACCATTTCCCATAGCAATAAAAGAGTCCAATGAGAATCACAGCGACACGGCCCGGGCTTTTGGTTCCACTGCAAAACGTCTGCCCTCCTTGACCCATTTGGAAATACTTTCTCCACGGATCATGTGTTCGGTCCGTGCGGGATTTATAAGAGTCTTTCCAACGCATCAGCTTCTGTCCATAATTGCGCTATAATGGAACGGCAACGTCTCTTGCGAAAGCACCTGTGATTGCAAATCTGTATACAAATCATTAGAGACTGAGTGCGGATGTAACGCGATACTTTGGACCACAACGATGAAGTCAGCTGGACGATGCAGTAATGTGGAGTATTCAGGCTGGGAATCAGTTTAGCTAATTTATTTAACAAACGCGGCACTTTTAAAACACTTAGACGGCGATAGGCGAGTTAGTAAAGGCCGGTAAAGCGTCCAGTAGCTAAAATGAAACATAGAAGTGGAATAAAAAACAGCGACAAGTATAAAAGATGATTAAGTTCCTATAAAACACACACTTCATTAGGATAAGTTAATACCAGTTGGATATAATCAAATAGATCAGTGATATCTTTGCCAAAGGTTGAGTTCAAATGTTTGTACAGTTGTCGCTCGCTATATCGCGGTTCACCTTTCGCGGTCTCGCTGTTTCGCGGATTTTTCATGCTTTTTTACAGCTGTTGGACTGTAGACCATTGTGTTGTGCGTTCTGATTGGCTGTTGGACTGTAGACCATTGTGTCCTGCGTCCTGATTGGCTGTTGGACTGTAGACCATTGTGTTGTGTGTCCTGATTGGCTGTTGGACTGTAGACCGTTGTGTCCTGCGTCCTGATTGGCTGTTGGACTGTAGACCATTGTCCATCAGTCTCCTCCGTGCCGTGTCTCCTGTCCAGTACAGAATGTGTTCAGACAAATTTACATAAACGTTGGATCGCAGTGTGACTCTGAAGTGCTGTACGTTTGCAATTTGTTTTCTCCCCGACAAAACTCACGATGCCGATGAAACGATAGAGACGAGAGACAAGAGAGAGACGAGAGAGAGATGAGAGAAAGACGAGAGAGACAAGAGAGACGAGAGAGACGAGAGAAAGATGAGAGAAAGATGAGAGAAAGATGAGAGAGAAGAGAGAGAGAGATGAGAGAAAGACGAGAGAGAGACGAGAGAGACGAGAGACACGAGAGAGATGAGAGAGACAAGAGAAAGACGAGAAAGAGATGAGAGAGAGATGAGAGAGAGACGAGAGAGAGAGACGACAGAGAGACGAGAGAGAGACCCAAGTTCCGTACAGTTCACCTTTCGCAGTCGCGCTGTTCAGACAAATTTACATAAACGTTGGATCTCAGTGTGACTCTGAAGTGCTGTACGTTTGCAATTTGTTTTCTCCCCGACAAAACCCACAACGTCGATGAACCGTTCTGCACCGACAAAGACGCCTACGAAGGTTTGAACTTTGAGAGAGTTTAAACGAGAGAGAAATGTGAGAAAATGTTAACGCCTGTGTGAGAAAAGTGTATAAAGTGTGTGGTGAGGGGTTTTACAGCCAAAAACATAGAGAATAACTGTAAAAAATAAAGCTAATACTTAGTGGATTTCAACTATTGCGGGTTATTTTGAGAACGTGACCCCCGCGATAAACGAGGGACCAGTGTATTTGATATTTTTATGGTATTTTCCAGACTGGTTTGACCCTCAGTGGGTTTTAAAATCTGACAGAGGGACCGGGCCAGGATAAATATGTTTATAAGACATTAGAGATTTGACCTGTAACATGTAGCAAATCATGAATATACTAGGCTCATTGTACAAATTGTTTTCCAAATGCATTCTTTTAAAAACTTTTGCTACTTTGAATGCCAGCAAAAAACTGTCTGCCAGCCTCTGAGCCGTAGCCGTCCGTTCCTGCGTTGACTTCTTGCTAGCGTAGTCGGCTTCGTGGCAAAGTGACGGCTGATATCGTTCTCTTTGAAAACCGTGACAGTTTCTTGGCGTATCAGACGCACAGACTTTGATCGGACTTCAGTGAAAAAATATTTTGTCGTCCACTCCGTATAAAACACTCGGCGCTCACTGTCCACTTTTCTTTTCTTTGATAAACTCATTTTTGCAAAAAAGCCGACAGAGAATAAAAGAGTAACACGTGAACAAGGCTGATGTAGCTGAAGTGCGCCATCTTTTGGAGAAACATTGGCATTACAGGGGAAAAGTAAATTGAACAAGGTTTACATTTATCTATTTTAATATAATTTGTCACATTTGACGGGCCGGATTAATAAACCCAAAGGACCGTGTGTGGTCCCCGGGCCGTAGTTTGCCCATGTCCGTGTTTGACCCACACTGTGTGTAGTCTCTAACATCTGCAGCTTTTTACCACCTAAAGAACATGTCAAAAATCAAAGGTAAACTGTCAAAACCAGACTTAGAGAGACTTATCCTGCGTTTGTCTCCAGTAGGTTAGACGACTGTAATGTCCTGCTCACTGGACTCTCCAAACGAGCCTGAAGACAGAACAGAACATCCAGAACATCCAGAACATCCAGAACATCCAGAACACTGCTGCTCGGGTCAGGACTAGAACCAGGAAGTACTTCACACATGTGTCCTGTGGCTCAGGTCTCTGGCTCCTGTAGCTCAAAGAATAGACTTTAAAGCAGCTCAGTGCATAAGTCTCTCCATGGCCCAGGTCCAAAGTTCATCTCTGACATGTTAGTGTCATATGAACCATCTCACACTCTGAGGACTTCAGGGACCGGCCTCCTGCTGGTGCCCAGAGTCAGGACTAAACATGGAGAATCAGTGTTTCAGTTTTATGCAGCTAAAACCTGGAACATTCTTCCTGAAAATGTGAGACAAACCTCTACTTTGACAATGTTTAAATCCAGACTCAAAACGGTTCTGTTTATCTGTGCACACGACTGAAAGGGGTTTATTCTGCACTCTTCTGTTTTAATGTTAATTTTATGATGATTATTTGTGATTATTTATGTTTTGATTTGTGTGATTTTAATGTCTTTCTTATTCTGTAAAGCACTTTGAATTACCTTGTGTGTGAATTGTGCTGTACAAATAAACTTGCCTTGCCTAGATTTGTAACTATGCTTTAGAATTGTCCACAAAATGCACAAGATTTGCTCTATTCAAGTCCAGGATCTGCCATTTGCTTGTTTCCATGGAGATCTTTGTTTGCCTGGAATGCTCTAGAATATGGCATTAAACCTGAGCATCCACGGAGGCCGAGTTACAGGCCAAATCTGTGGAAAGGAGAGCCCAAGGAGACCAAACTCATGTAATGTATATATATTTTAAACCATCTTTAAACACCTTGAATCAGTAAAACCAAGATGAATATGTTTGTTGTTACACTGCGGAACATTCCAAAGCGACACTATTTCCACTAGAAAAGTTACAGAGTGCACCTTTATATTGTTGATTTTTTTTTAGTAATGTTTGGGTGCTGTGAAATAGTTTTGCAACAGCGTTTTCCATAAAAATTGAAATCATGTTGTTCACTTTCCGTTTGGACGCTTGGATTTGGAGACTTACACCATCTGCTGAAGGATTTGGACGAGATAAATGGGAAGAACTGTCAGAGTGATGAAAGATAGACGATGATCACAGAGGTCTGGTGTCTGCTCCAAGTTTAAACCGAAGTAATGATGGAGAACACCAAACAAGATGGTGTACACATCCACAGATCAGTGCTTCTCAAACTGTGGTGCGTGTTCTACTCGTGATACTTCAGTACAGCTCTTCACTTTGTGGATTTGACTCATTTAGAATTTATTTTATCCATGTTTTTGTCCTTTAGATATTTTCTTGTTTAACTACAGTGGAAATGATGTAATCCATGTTTAGACCTGGTTTAGACCTGGTTTAGACCTGGTTTAGACCTGGTTTAGTCCTGGTTTAGACCTGGTTTAGACCTGGTTTAGTCCTGGTTTAGACCTGGTTTAGACCTGGTTTAGTCCTGGTTTAGACCTGGTTTAGTACTAAATTAGAACTAGAATAGTCCTGTTATAGACCTGGTTTAGACCTGGTTAAGACCTAGATTAGCCCAGGAATTGCCCTGTTATGGACCTAATTTAGTCCTAGATTAGATAGTCTTGAACAGTCTTGTTATAGACCTGGTTTAGATCTGGAATAGTTCTCATATACACCTGGTTTAGATCTGGTTTAGACCTGATTTAGACCTGATTTAGACCTGGTTTAGACCTGGTTTAGTCCTGGTTTAGACCTGATTTAGACCTGGTTTAGACCCGGTTTAGATCTTGTTCAGACCTGATTTAGACCTTCTTTAGACCTGATTTAGACCTGATTTAGACCTGATTTAGACCTGGTTTAGACCTGGTTTAGACCTGGTTTAGACCTTCTTTAGACCTGATTTAGACCTGGTTTAGACCTGGTTCAGACCTGGTTTAGACCTGGTTTAGACCTGGTTTAGACCTGTTTTCGTCCTGGTTTAGACCTTCTTTAGACCTGATTTAGACCTGGTTTAGACCTGGTTCAGACCTGGTTTAGACCTGGTTTAGACCTGGTTTAGACCTGTTTTCGTCCTGGTTTAGACCTTCTTTAGACCTGTGTAACCCACGTGACTTAGCGGCCCCCATCTCTACTTCCTGTTCCGGTGAGCCCCTTCAGTATCACCTGGGCCCGCCCCGTCACTTCCTGTTTGCTGCTGCTGTTGCTGTTGCTGCTGCTGTTTGTTTCTGGAGTTGGCGTCCTAACTTTTCCGTGGCTCATTCTTCCTCCACTTACCGTCCATCTGATCTTCCGCTCATCGGTGAGTCACGATGTCATGTTAAGTTGCCGTTGTTTTAGTTAAACAGTTAAACACACGCCACTTTACCGCTATCTTGCGTTTGAGTATTCAAAACTCCTTGGAGGCCGCAGCTAATTCGGCTAATGCTAGCGCGTTATGAGCGCGACTTATTAACGTGTTTATTGATTAAATACGGATATTATTTGATTTATTATTCCTGCCGAATTAAAGGCCAAACCTTTATCATTTAAAAGACACTTTAATTTATGTTATGTGGGCCCGTTTTAGTGTCCGTTTTTGTTATTTTGAGTTACTCTTTTGGCGGCTATGATAGTTTTGTACTGTGATGTATTATGAATGAATGTAGATACATATTTTGATTTTTTTACGCAGATGATATTTAAGTGAAATTGATTTGAAAATATTTGATAAGCTTTTAAAGCTATTGATGAACTGTAAGCTTTACAGCTAATTTTGATTTAAAGGTGCACTTTGACGTGTTATTGAACTCAGTGTTGTTAATATAACAATCTAGGAATTTAATTTCTAAATTAATTGAACATTTAAATTTATGGCATTTCAAAATAATTGCTAATTTATATTTATGTCATTAGTTCGGAGGCTTACAGCTCTAATTAATGATGTGAATTTAATTAGTTTTTTTCCTTTGACCATGTGCAGGTTTTTCTTTTCCTCTTCTGGTAAAAGGAGATTCCTCTTCAGTCCCGTGATGTCGAGCTAGAAACACCACATTGTGGTAGGAAATCGAACTTTATTTATTCTTGGATTGAACTTTGAAACACGGTTCAAAAGACATGGACATATTGCAAATGAATGGACATTCAGTTTCACGGGACTATAAATATTGGGCTCTCCTGAAGTTTTCCTTTTGGTTTGATTTTCATTTCATTCGTTGCATTTCTTCCTGTCTATAATATATATTAATACACATGTCTGTCATATACACATATTGTTGTTGTATCTATTGAATATTATTGCAGACCTGGTTATATGTAAATGCACAGTGAAATATCTATAATATATTCATATTTTCATTTTACCCTGTGTCTTACAGTTTATGGCTCTTTTCTGAATTTAGTTTTCTGAACCTCTACAGTAAAACGACGTTACTCAACTTAAGCAGTCAGTCCGCCGAGCCGACTTAGCGTTACACCTGGTTTAGACCTGGTTTAGACCTGGTTTAGACCTGGTTTAGACCTGGGTTAGACCTGGGTTAGACCTGGTTCAGACCTGGTTCAGACCTGGTTCAGACCTGGTTCAGACCTGGTTTAGACCTGGTTAGACCTGTTTTCGTCCTGGTTCAGTCCTGGGTCAGTCCTGGGTCAGTCCTGGTTCAGACCTGGTTTAGACCTGGTTAGACCTGTTTTCGTCCTGGTTCAGTCCTGGTTCAGTCCTGGGTCAGTCCTGGGTCAGTCCTGGTTCAGACCTGGTTCAGACCTGGTTCAGACCTGGTTCAGACCTGGTTCAGACCTGGTTCAGACCTGGTTCAGACCTGGTTCAGACCTGGTTTAGACCTGCTTTGGACCTGGTTTAGATCTAGTGGTCCTTGTGAAGCTAAATCTTTTCTTTGCTGACACTGGTGAAAAGCTTGAGAGCCACTGCCTTAATAAATACATTCTTGAAATTAGTTTTTTTTATTACACTTCACCATAAACCAGTCGCCAAATGGTGTCGAAACAATTGAAGCAGCTCGAGAGTCGTAAAGACAGGAGACTCTGGATGTGTGAGAAGTTAATTTAACATCAGAGACTCAGAGACACGAAACGCATTGTGAGAGAATTGTCCAGTAGCTTTATCCATTCAAATCTGACCATACTTCCATTTAGGGTGTAACCGTAGACTGTTTAAAGAAGTGAGAGTGACGTTACCCATAATGCTCGGCTCCAGTCAAACGAAGCTCATCGAGGCTAGCAGTTATAGCGGCGAATTCGGGGCCGAGTTTCATATTTAGAATTCCAACCGCGAGTATCATAGCAACCAAAGAGCCAATCTGGAGCCAGGATGTTGAAGGTAACGCCTCTTTTCGCTTGCGTCGCTAGTTTGGCGGGGGGACGGGCACTTAGTAGCGCTTATATACGGTAGGCAAAAGGATGCGTTTTAGTTAAAGCCACACTATGTAATGTTTAGCTAAAAATAGACTCGAATAAAAGTGTGTACAAGTGTTTTTTTCTTCATTTTGGTTGGGTTTATTGCGCTAAAAATCTCAAAAAAACACTGTAACTGTCAGCAGCAGGGGCGTCACACTGAGGGGGGTAAAGGGGGCTGTTTACCAGGGGCCCAGTGCAGTTAGGGGGCCCCCTTCACAAAGTCTCTAATGAGCATTTTTCATTAGACAACATGTAGTGCGGACCCATCATGATGATTTGTACTCAGGACCCAGATTTTTTTAGTTTTACATCTCTGGTAAGCAGGCTCGCATCTCCACAAACCTGACTCTTATTTGGCACGGAGGAGCACCTCTTCCTGCTTGTTTCCATGGAAATGTTGCTATGTTAGATGTAATATACCACAGTATGGCAAAAATCGCTTTTATCAGGGATTGGGCACTTCGCAACACTGTCAATCAAACCTGTTGCTAACGCTAACGGGCGCGACCTCAGGGGAAGAAGGCGCCTGATTTGTCTGTTGTTAATGTTCATATCTCATAAAAAAATAAAATACAAACAGCAGGATCATGTAGAGCGGGTTAATACGAACATTTAAGACCAAAATGACAAGTCTGACAGCAGCAGGTACAGAGAGAGGGGTGACAGTTTTTCAATGTAAAGTGAATCGGCGCCAGAGTCGATTCTTGCTTGTTTCCATGGAAATGTTGCTATTTTAGCTGTAATCTTCCACTGTATGGCGTAAATCGCATTTGGAAGAGATCTGGCACTTAGCAATGCTGTCAAACCCTTTGCTAACGCTAACGAGAGCGACCTCAGGGGAAGAAGACGCCTGATTTGTCCCTTTTTAACGTTTATATTTTGATTTACGGACACAATATCGAAATAAAAATGATGTAGAGCGGGTTAATCTGAACATTTTAAGACCAAAATGAGTGAGACGAGCCCGATCGCAGCATTTACAGAGAGAGAGGCGACAGTTTTCTAATGTAAAGTAAATTAGAGCCAGAGTCGAGTCACTTCTTATTCAGAAAGCGGCGGCTAGCAGGTTAGCTATGTCCGTTTATGTATAAGTCTATGTGTGTAAACTCTAATGAGCGGATTAGAGCTGTCGACAAGGATCAAATGAGATGTGTCCTCGGTACAATAGACCATGGAAAAGCTATATCCTGCTTTTATGGGACGGAGGCAGTCGAAGAGGAAAAATAAACCCAGGCCCATCAGATGAGAGCATGAGCCTGGCGAGACTGGACTTCTGGATGTAATCGTGACATCTTCAAAAATAAAGTGGAATGCGCCTTAACTCCTCGCTCATCCGCTCGGGTTGAGGCCTTCTGGTCAGAATTTAAAACCAGACATGATGTCAGTGACAGAGCAAGAAAATGCCTCAAGTAGCTATAAAAAAAAAAAAAAATCCCTCTTCTCCAAAAAATGCCAAACTGGAGTGCACCTGTAATGAAATTATGTTTGAGAGAAGAAAGAAGTTCAGGGGCCAAAGAAAACAACAGGCTCATAAAGTCTCACTGGTGAAGATCTGCTACTGATGAGAGATGTATATAGTTTCAGTGTTTTCAGTGTTTAAGTAATTGTAAGGTTTAAAAGTGATAATAATAGAACAGAAATACTTAAATACAGTTGTGCGACTCTGAACTGCTGTATGTTTGAGTTTTTTTTCCCCGACAAAACCCACAATGTCGATGAAACGATGTCGTTCTGCACTGACAAAGACGTTTAAACGAGAGAGAAATGTGAGAAAATGTTAACGCCTGTGTGAGAAAAGTGTATAAAGTGTGTGGTGAGGGGTTTTACAGTAAAAAACATAGAGAATAATTGTAAAAAATAAAGCTGATACTTCATGGATTTCACCTATTGCGGGTTATTTTTAGAACGTGACCCTCGCGATAAACGAAGAACCACTGTATAAAAAATTGACCATTTGCAGTTTTTGAAATAAATCTCCAAACTTTTGATGCATAAATGTTGAACCATATCATTATTTGTTTGGGATTCGCTCCACAAAACTTCCGTATTAATCTGTCTTAAAGTTTTCGGAAAAGTAAAGTTTTGAGGAGCCCGAGATCAAGACGAGCGTTCATGGTCCTGTTCTACAAAAAGGTGAAGGTTTGAACTTTGAGAGAGTTTAAACGAGAGAGAAATGTGAGAAAATGTTAACGCCTGTGTGAGAAAAGTGTATAAAGTGTGTGGTGAGGGGTTTTACAGATAAAAACATATGCATTTGACCCATTTTTCAGGAGCTTTAGCGCAACTTTGTCGGTCTAATTTAGCTGGAGGAACATCTTTTGTAATGTGCTTGTTTTGGGTTGATGGGGGAAACCCGGAGACACAGGAAGAACATGCAAACTCCACACAGAAATGTTGGCCTAGGAGAAACGTCTCGCTTTAACGTGCGAATGCTAGCCACTCAGCCACCGTGCCGTGAAATTCCAAAATTAAAACCGGGACAAAACACGTTCTTGGGTCGTGTTTCAGTATCGGACAACGCTTTGAATTCGCTGATTGACGGGTCGGTTGTACGGGCGTATTTTGCAGTTGTGAATCGTACTGTAAACTGAAGCGACAATACTTTGATCCGCAGATTGACTGGCAGTAACCACGCAAAACGTTGAAAATACTGGGTACACGAAAAACTCCGTTGTACACAAACACAGCTGAACGACGTCTTGGTGTGGTCCAGGATCAAACTAAAAATCCCTGGCATCCTCTGTTTGTTTCACTTTGGGATAAACTCGATGATGAACCATGAAATACAGAAGAGACCAGGAAACACGCATCGGTCTGGACTTGATTACCTCAGATGCCTCTCTCTTCACTAAGTACTTCGAAAAACCGGTCTAAATCCTGATCCGAGGGGCCGTAAACTGCTCCCGTGCATTTTTCAGACTCTACACGAACCCCGAAAGAATGAAAAAGACGTGGATTTAAGTCTGGATCATGACTGAGAGTTTAAGAGATGCGTTTAAGTGGTTAAATTTGAAATATAGATGACGTATAATTTACAGTCAGTGGTGGAATGTAGTGAAGTAGTATCTGTACTTTTACTTTGGATACAGTGGATACTTTTTACTTTGACTTCACTACATTTGAGAGCAGTATCTGTACTCTCTACTACACGACATTTGTGAACAGGACTGAAAAGTAAAAAGTACTTTTCGTATGTTTTGAGGGGTTATTTTGACCATGTTCGTCGAAACATCCTGACTAAAGTTTACGAGTTCAAGCTTCGGCCTTGAACAAAACAAAAATAAATACGCAAACTTCATGAAAAACTGATTTTTATTGTTACAGTCGACCAAAATATGTCAAATATTTTAATCAATATTACTAGATTTACACTTTAGTGCATTTTTAAATAGGTACTTTAATACATTTACTTAAGTAGATGTTTTCATGTAGTACTTTTACCTCCTGTATCTGTACTTTTACTTAAGTAACAAAACTGAGTACTTCATCCACCGCTGTTCACAGTACAACACAACACAAGTAGAAATAACTTATTCAAAATCCAACACATTGATACGAGTAACTCCATGAGGTCCAAACAGGGCCGGTTCAGACTATAAGCAGAATAAGCAGCTGCTTGGGGCCCCGAGGACAACAGGGGGCCCCCAAGAGCCCATACATTTATGTGGAAAATAACATAATATGTCAAGTTTTATTGGACACAGGGCTTGTGTGTTTACAGTCTAAATATTCCTCTAAAACTATTACATTTGTTTTATTTCTATAGTAGTAAAATATCTGCTGCTGTGTTTGTTTTTGAGTCGTGCAGAGGTGAGGGCAGCTCTGTGTTTACACCGGAGCAACGACCCGACATAATGTGAATTTAAGAAACACACAACTGGACACACAACTGAACACACAACTGGACACACAACTGGACACACAACTGGAACACACGAAAATCCAACAGAAATGAAGAAAAAGTGTCAAACATAAGAGGAAGAACAAGGTTTTTAAATTTTAGTGTTGTTCTTATACGTTTGTACGTTTGTGTTGTTCTTGTATGTTTGTGTTGCTCTTGTATGTTTGTGTTGTTCTTATATGTTTGTGTTGTTCTTATATGTTTGTGTCGTTCTTATATGTTTGTGTTGTTGTTGTGTTGTTGTAGTTGTCACA
The DNA here is from genome assembly GCF_009829125.3 of Periophthalmus magnuspinnatus. Taxonomy (NCBI): domain Eukaryota; kingdom Metazoa; phylum Chordata; class Actinopteri; order Gobiiformes; family Gobiidae; genus Periophthalmus; species Periophthalmus magnuspinnatus. The sequence continues at coordinate 4,188,367 of NC_047139.1, read as the reverse complement.
TTCTGGATGTTTTCAGTCTGATGTTGTTCAAACACAAAAACAACTGGTCAAAGTGACGAGAGCAGAGTCAGAATGTGTCAAATGTGAATCACCAACAGCTGAACCAGGAGGGGCCCCAGAGACACATTCAGCTTAGGGCCCCTGAGAGGAGGGGGCCCCAGAGACACATTCAGCTTAGGGCCCCTGAGAGGAGGGGGCCCCAGAGACACATTCAGCTTAGGGCCCCTGAGAGCTGGAACCGTCCCTGGGTCCATAGATGATCCAGACCCAAATAAACACAGTAGTGATTGGAAGTGCACGTTTTCCGCTGTAATGTAATATCTCAAATCTGTCTAAAATCACTAAATCCTGACAGACCAGACGGCGGACAGGCATCTGCGGACGGGTGAGGGGTCAAAGGTCAGAGGTCAGGGGGTTAGGATGCGGGTGGACGTCACTGACAACAATAGGAAAAACTTACAGCTTATGTTTCCGTAAAGGATTGTCACTATAATTACAGCATCGTTCAACACGTAACAGATGGAACAATGGACAATGGATTTTTGGAGGTCAGTATTTATCTTTGGGACTTTTTCTTTGCACTCGTTGGGAAATTCTGGTTATTTTTCTGTTCTGCGATAAGATTTGAGTTGGAGACGTTTGACTCGTGACTCATTATAGACACAAACTAACTGATTAAGTGTTGAATCGTGTGGTTTGGTTTCACTATTATCGTTTATCGTCATGACGGGTTTACCTCTGTGTTTGCAAATGTACGTTTTTATGTGTCAGGTCCAATGCTAATACTAATGCTAACGCTTAATTCGGAGCCTAATAAATATTTAAATACCAACTGAAATAACAATTGGGTCGTCCTTACAACAAATAGCATGTTAGCATTAGCATTAGCATTAGCATTGAGACATAAAAAAACAAATTTTATAAAAGTAGAAGTATCCCCCGGTGAAGTTTTCCTCGCATTTATAAAGCGTTTAACATGTCCACGTGTAGCGCGACTCTGTAAAACCTCGCAGACGTTACGTTACGCCGGAAATGGTCGCCGTGACTGTCCGTCTGACTGGAACTAGCTCAACATTCAGTGCTGTTTGCGATAAAAAACAAAACAAAACATTGCTAACGTTAAATCAGTTTGGTTCAGGAAGGAATACCAATTTAGAAAGAGCAAATATAAATTTTAGTTTCACATTTTACTTTCACTTTCATTATTTACAGTTTCTTGGAGGCAGTGGGGGACTTTTCACTCCTTTTTTTCCCCCAGAATTTTGCAATTACTTGGACTGGGATCAAATTACATTATAAATTCTTACGATAAAACAAAAGAAAACCACCTGGTAAACAGCTTTTTGACATAAATGAAACAAAAGCCAGATGAGGGTAATTTCCTGAGCGTTTGTGGAGCAGGGAGCGAGGGAAGAGTCGTTTTTTTTTATAGATCTCTCATAGGAGCTGTTTGGCATTCACATCCCCGGAGGAGCACGTAGGAAAAAATCTGTTTACTAATCTCAAAATCAAGTGAAATATTTCAGATTTCATGCAACAAATCTACTTCGAGACAGGAAGGGCTCAATAATCGACATAAATATTCAAACATTCCATTTTACAATAGAGCCCAAAGGAGGGAAAACAGCGGCCCCTCGTTTATCGTGGGGGTTATGTTCTAAAAATAACCCGTAATAGTTGTCAGTTGTCTTTATTTTTTGCAATTCTCTATGTTTTTGTCTGTAAAACCCCTCACCACACACTTTATACACTTTTCTCACACAGGCGTTAACATTTTCTCACATTTCTCTCTCGTTGAAACTCTCTCAAAGTTCAGGCGCCTTAGGTAGTAAACTGGACTCACATGCAGCACAAAGAGCCTCTAGATCACATGTGTCAAACTCAAGGCCCGGGGGCCAAATGCGGCCCGCCACGTCGTTTTATGTGGCCCGCGAGAAGGTAAATTAAGGCTTGACTGTCATTTTAAAATAAGTCTGTGCTGCTTTAATGTTTGCACTGACAATAAACTCATGAGATTTTCCCAACAAGTGACACTGAGAAATATTTGCAAATAATCATCCCAAATTGTTCAGGAAGAGGAAAATTGTCAGCGTGGAAGGAAGTTTCAAGAAAGACGCTACAGGTGAATACAAGTTTGTGCTTTAAGGAGAAAATCTGTATGTTTTTTGTGTTATGAGGCGGCGTCGGTTGTGGAAAAAGTAAAATCTACGTCGACATTTTGACTCCAAACACCGAGTTAAGTATGAAAAAGTGAGTCTGCAAGAAAAACAACAAATTGTCCAATAATTAAAAGGCTGTTTTTGAAGCAGTGCTGAAATACGGAGTTACAGACACGTAATATTTGCAACTTGAAAATAGTAATAAATCCAGAAACAGTTATTTAACAAGTTTAAAAGTAATTACATTTATTTTACATGACATTTGTTTACATTTAGTGACATTTATCCTGCCACAGTCACATCTGGCTCTTGATGGCGGCCATTTTGCGGATGTGGCCCTCGGTGAAAATGAATTTGACGCCTCTGGTCTAGATAAACAAATGAAATGAACAAATAACAATCCAGCAACACAAACTGAACAGAGACAGAACATACAGGCTAAACTCCGGATTAGTGATGAACGGCAGGTGCAGGGAAAACGAAGCAGCGAACGAAGGACCAGAACAGGCTGAGAAACGAAGCTGGACTGGGGATAAATAAGAAAACAGGCAGGACTTTGACACGCCTTTGTCGGTGCAGAACGTTTCATCGACATCGTGGGTTTTGTCGGGGAGAAAACAAATTGCAAACGTACAGCACTTCAGAGTCACACTGCGATCCAACGTTTATGTAAATTTGTCTGAACACATTCTGTACTGGACAGGAGACACGGCACGGAGGAGACTGATGGACAATGGTCTACAGTCCAACAGCCAATCAGGACGCAGAACACAATGGTCTACAGTCCAACAGCCAATCAGGACGCACAACACAATGCACGCTCATACACTGTAATAAAATCATGAAAAATTGAACAAAAAAAAATCCGTGAAACAGCGAGACCGCGAAAGGTGAACCGTGATATAGCGAGGGACAACTGTACACCTTTTTGCAACACAACCTGCAGTGGCCCGTCCAAAACTCGAACTCTTTGCCCATTGAGTTACGTTCCATCACTGACCTGCCTTTGTTCAAAGCCAAACTTAAAACCTACTTATTCAGAATGGCTTTTCACACTGAGTGGCCCTGTGACACTTTCTTTATTTTAATGGTGTAATGTGCTTTGTTGACCTATTTGTATGATGTTTATTGTCTTTAATGTTGTACAGCGCTTTGGTCGGCTCTGGTTGTTGGAAGGTGCTTTAGAAATAAAGATTGATTTATTGACAACCTGGTGGAGACTCAAACTAGCTACCTTCTGGTTTACGGACAAAATGTTTAATATAATATACCGTGTACCCACTCACACAATCAGCATCGCTAATAGTGACGTGATATTTGTGAACGAGTCGGCTCTTTTGAACGGTTCCTTAACGTGAACTCTACAAATCAGATCATTTTTAAAACAACTGAATCTTTTTCTTTCTAATTTCTTTGCGTTTGAACCAACACGAGAACCAGCGCAGAAGCAGAGTTGGCAACACGGATGACAGATTTGTGCACGAAAAAACCCATCTGGAATCATGATAACAGTTAGTTTTAAATTATTATTATCGTAGTGAAGCGTTTTGTTTAGATTATTCATCATTCCAAAGGGTAAACTCACTCCCACTCTCAGTTTGAACCATTTTAAACACGTCTGAGCCTCGGTCGTTTCTCTTTGTGATTAGTTTGTGGATAAAATGAGTTCTCACATTGGCTTCTGTCGTGTAAATAAATGGTAAACGAGCCAGTCTTTTGACATAAAATCACATGCAGAAGCTTTAATCTGTCTGTTCTTCACTCAAAATCGAGCCACGACTGAATATTATACTTATGTAAACTCAAAAGCTACAAAAATGGCCGAACCCAAAACCCCCGTAATGCTAAGTCTGTGTTGTCGTGTTAGCTTCCAGCGCATGTGTCTGTTAGCGTGTGGGCGTCGAGCAGCTGCCGTACAGTAGCTCTAACTCAGACGAAGTTTCACTGCTCCTCTGAGGTGAAACACAATGACCCCATAATGTAAAAACTGTGGAGAGACAGAATCGAAGCAACGAGAAACACATTTAGAGGTTTTAAAGGTCCTATATCACACAAAACTGACTCTTGTGAGGTTTATGTCATGTCATAATGCTCAAAAAGACGCCTGGGGTTGTGTTTTGTTTCATTCACAACACTTTAGTATTAGTTTGTCAACATCTGCGAAGCTCAAAATGCTCTGTTCCACCTTGTGATGTCACAAAGTGGTAGTTTTCAAGTTAACATCTTCTTTTTACCTTTTGTTTAGTCAAATTTAGTCAATTCCAGGGCTGAAATGATCCAAATGATTCTAGAAATGAAGGTGTGTGGAGTTTAAAAACACAGTGGAGCACTTCCTGTATCGCCACATGATGACATCACAAGGTGGAACTGAGTGTTTTCTAAATTCAGGGTTTGTGTTAAACGTGTGAATGAAACAAAACGCAACTCCAGGTCTGTTTTTGATCAGGAAAGTCACTGCCCCTTCAGAGAACTATCACATTATAATCGTCGATATACAAATTACAGTATAATCACATTTTGCTGCACATCGCATCAGGCGAACATACAACATTTTACACAAATCAGCACTGCTTTATATCAGATTTTAGTGGCAAAACTTTTCCTGAATTCACCGCTGAAAAGAACGGGAAGAGCCACCTCAAAGAAAGCGCCGTTTGAAGCGTTGAGAAGCAAAACTAAGCGGGGCTGAATAAGGTCAATACTCCAGTTTATTATAACCAAATGGATCCACAAACGGGTAAACTTTGAGGATGTTGTAAAAATGTTCCACAGAAATCAAGGTTTTATGGACATACCTGAAGCTTTTACCTCCACATTCTTCATTTATTGGAGGAGCTTGATCAAATAGTCGTTCAGAATCACGAATCTTGAACAGGTCCATGGTTTGAAAGTGAAGTCTGTAAACGTTTGGGTATCTGTTACGCCCAGAAACTTTTATGGAATTACTTAACCTCCTGGTTAGGACCTGGTGTCCTCATCTGTGGACAAAACATTTTGGGTTGTTTAGGCCACAGTGCAAATTTTTAGAAAAATAGCAACAAGAACATGTTCAATTTTGAATATTTCTAAGAGTTTAGAATATTTAATTATTTTTTTATTTTTATTTTTTTAATGTAATGTTTTTTATTGTATTTATTTATTTATTTTAATTTTATTTTAATTATTGTTTAATTTTATTTTAATTATTTTTTATTTTATTTAATTAAAAAAATATTTTATTTTTTTATTTTATTTTGTATATTTATTTATTTATTTATTTTGTTTAATTTTATTTTATTGTATTTTATGTTTTTTATTTATTATTATTATTATTATTATTATTATTATTATTATTATTATTTATTTTATTTTTTTATTTAAAGGCATATGTCTTCCTGCACCTGTCAGCAGCACAAATGAGACACATTGTTCCTAGAGGCACAATTGTTTCTCATTTTGTTTTTTACACAAAATGTCTGTGTTCAAGCTCTTAATAGTTTTTGCAAATAAAGTCCTGCAAGAGCTCGGGTCTCAGGAGGTTAAAGCCGTACCAAAACATGTATTTGCCATAGTTTAGCGTTGCCTAATTAGCCTATTAAACGTGTTGTTGAGTAGTTTGCGTGGCAGAGTTCTTAGTTTTTAACCATCGGGAAGTCGTATCTATGGTACTTCAGCCAACGCAGTCAAAAACAGCACAAAGTATAAGGTGTAAAGTTACGCACTGATTATAGCGATTACACGTGATAATTTTGCATAATGAAAAAGTCGCTTGTTTACGTGGGTTGCACCAGACGCACGCCCATGTTCCAGCTTAAACTAATTAAGTAACTAAACGATGATGAGTACAGTACAGATGTTTGCAAAGCGCTGTTCGTTTTTTAAATGTTTTCCAGGCCACCAGTCGAATCTGCGCTGATCTACTCCCAGGGGAAAGTCCTGGTTTCATGCTCTGAAGTGTCCTTGTTTATGACCCATGGCACCCGCAGGACTAGACTCATGTCCCGCTTCCTCTTCTGTGTGTGGTCATCTGGAGTAAATCTGGACCTGGCCTGGACTGCGTCTGCGCCTTAAGAAATCTCTGCGTTAAATGGAACAGAACTAAGGGTTGTGCCGGGGCCGCCGAGACGAAATGTCAACACTGCAGTGAAGGAATATACGAGGAATGTCAGGACGTTTTGTTTTTTTTACGACACTGACACGTTTCTGATAATAAGGTAAAAATGACTGGTGTCGTAGGATTTACAGTTTAGACAATTTAGGCCACTGCAGTTCAAAACGTGAACGGAAGCGCAGTGGTTAGCCTGGTTAGCATGTCTGCGTAATCCCTCAGTCGTCCAGGTTTGATCCACAACAAAAGCCAAAGTTAAATCTATCAACTGGACAAAATGTTGTAGAAGTGAAGACGTTTCGCCGCTTCTTCAGTTCTGGTCAGATCACTATGTAACATCTGTAAACACGGAGCCGCGCTGGAGACGGCTCGTGCGCCAAAGTACCGGGCTAACGACTGAAACGGGCTTAGCTTGAGTTAGCCGTCAATCTGCAGCGACCGCATTTATACTTAGGCGAAGTGTGAAGTGTCTTGATCAGTTGAACCACCAAACCTTCAGTTATAAGATTCACCAAAAAATCTTAAAAACTATAATATCTGAAAAAGTATAACTACAAACTGTATATATAAATGGACGTAGCTAATGAGCTAGGTGCTGCGTTCTAAAAAAGAAGTGCTCATGGGCGCGGCTTCCGGCTCCATCGACTCGTCATTTTGTTCTTAAAATGTTCGTATTAACCCGCTTCACGTGGACCTGGTGTTTTTATTTCGCTATTGTGTCCGTAACTCAAAATATGAACATTAATGACAGACAAATCAGGCGCCTTCTTTCCCTGAGGTCGCTCTCGTTAGCGTTAGCAACAGGTTTGGTGGAGCCGACTCGCTTCAGTTTACTCCAGTCCAGAGGCAGCTGTGGCTACGTTAGCTTACCACCCCCGAACGCGGAGTGAATGAACAAACGATTCACGCTTTCGGAGGCTTTAAAAACTCCACGAATCACAAATACGAACTGAAGGTGTGAAAATGGCATGAATATGAATCTCGCGTTTTAAATCTGCTTCCTAAACCTAAAACAACCTCGTGATAGATAGTAGTTAGCACATAGCTGGTTAGCCTGTGCCATGTTTTTGAACTCTTAATATTTTCATTTTTCAAAAAGTCTATGAGGGGAAAAAAAGGAATGGAAAATTTAGTTCCGGAGCCTGAGCGGACTTGGAAGTGGGCGGGGCTGTGGAGCTCCATAGAGATGTTATTATCCTCCTCTGTCTTGACAAATCACTAGACTACATTGCAAAAGAAAAATAAAAATGTTGTAGGAGTGAAGAGGTTTGGCTGCTCATTCAAGCCTCTTCTTCGGTCTCCGGTCAGACACTTCCTTGTATCTATCTGACGGGAGGAGCTAACCACACTGAAATGAAAAACAAACCCCTATAGTTTACGATTTCTGTTCGTAGGCTCGGTCTGTGGTGCTACCCAAAGTGTGCAATGTGCCTGAGTCCTTAGCAGAGTCATTCAAGACCCTAATGAGTGATTTCACACCTATTTTGCATCCTGGCTAGCCCTATTGTTCTCTTTGTTTTGCTTTGGGTCTGAAGATAGAGCTATAGAAGGTGATAGATGAGTCTGAGGCCCTGTTTCCTGTTCAAGGAAGGATTGTGTTTCCTGACAAATTAGATGAGCAGCAAAACACTTCACTCCTACAGCGTTTTGTCCAGTTGACAGATTTTATATCTTTCTTTTGCGATGGATCAGACCTGAACGACCGGGGGATTACACAGATATATACTAGACTACATTGAGTTAAAGACCTTAATTTACCAGTGGGACTTCGAATCAGGACTTCAAAGCATCAGTGAGTCTGTATTTGTCTATAAAAGTCCACGTGAAGCTGCATCCTGCACACCTGCGTCTAAGATCATGTTACCGAGTTAATAAGTAAAATGGTGGAAGTCATTACGGGCACCGAGATGAGTTTAATTGGAGCTTATCTGCTAAAAGGCATAAACCACAAGAGCGTGACCGATGTGTCTGCCATCTGGACCTCAACTCAAGTATTAGACGATTAAAGAGAAAACAGAATGCGCTGTTCATCTCATTAAAGTCAGCAGTGTTCACTATGTAACATCTGTAAACACGGAGCCGCGCTGGAGACGGCTCGTGCGCCAAAGTACCGGGCTAACGACTGAAACGGGCTTAGCTTGAGTTAGCCGTCAATCTGCAGTGACCGCATTTATACTTAGGCGAAGTGTGAAGTGTCTTGATCAGTTGAACCACCAAACCTTCAGTTATAAGATTCACCAAAAAATCTTAAACTATAATATCTGAAAAAGTATAACCACAGACTGTATATATAAATGGACGTAGCTAACGAGCTAGGTGCTGCGTTCCAAATAAGAAGTGCTCATGGGCGTGGCTTCTGGCTCCATCGACTCGTCATTTTGTTCTTAAAATGTTCGTATTAACCCGCTTCACGTGGACCTGGTGTTTTTATTTCGCTATTGTGTCCGTAACTCAAAATATGAACATTAATGACAGACAAATCAGGCGCCTTCTTTTCCTGAGGTCGCTCTCGTTAGCGTTAGCAACAGGTTTGATTGACAGCGTTGCTAAGTGCCCGATCCCTGATAAATGCGACTCGAGCCATACTGTGGTAGATTACAGCCAAAGTAGCAACATTTCCTTGTAAACAAATAGAAGAAGCCCTCCTCCATGTCAAATGAGTCGGGTTTGTGGAGATGCAAGCTTGTTTACCATAGGTGTAGCTCTAAAATCTGGACCCTAAGTGCAAATCATCATGGTGGGCCTGTACTATATATTGTCTAATGAAAAATGCTTATTAAAGTTTTTGTAATGGGGCCCCCTAACTGCACTGGGCCCCCGGGTAAACAGCCCCCTTTACCCCCCTCAGTGTGACGCCCCTGCTGCTTACAATTACAGTGTTTTTTGACATTTTTAGTGCAATAAACCCAACCAAAATGAAGAAAAAAACACTTGTACACACTTTTATTTTAGTCTATTTTTTTGCTAAACATTACATAGTGTGGCTTTAAATAAAACACATCCATTTGCCTACTGTATATACTGCAAAGTCGTACTACAAACACCACTCTGTCTAGTCTGGTCTTGCCGGATTTAATCATAGTAATTGTGAAATGACATACTTTCATTACAAGTCTCTTAAAGGGCCCATACTACTTCAACAGAAAACACTCTGTTCCACTTTGTGATGTCATCATGTGGTGATACAGGAAGTGCTCCACTGTGTTTTTTAAACTCCACACACCTTCATTTCTCGAATCATTTGGATCATTTCAGACCTGGAATCGCGAATCTGTATCTGTGCTGAACAAAAGGTAAAAAGTAGTTGTTAACTTGAAAACTACCACTTCATGACATCACAAGGTGGAACAGAGCGTTTTGAGGTTTGAATATGTAGACCAGGGGTGTCCAACACATTTTCACCGAGAGCCACATCAGCAAAATGGCTGCTCTCAAAGGGCCAAATGTAAAATAAATCTAACTAATTTTATAACTTGTTAATTAACCGTTTCTGTATTTATTACTTATTCAAGTTACAAATATTACATATACATTTGCCTAGATATAAAAATATTGCTGTGTATCTGTGTACCTCCTGATGAATTGAGATTTTAAGACCATCATACCTTTTAATTTACCCTGTCGAGGGCCACATAAAATGATGTGGAGGGCCGCATTTGGCCCACGGGCCTTGAGTTTGACACATGTGATGTAGACAAACGAACAATAAAGGGTTTCTGAAACATGTTTGAATGGAACAAACGCAACTCCAGGTGTGTTTTTGAGGCGCTAACAGCATTATAACATGTTTTAAAGGTCATAAGAATCAATTTTGTGTAATATAAAACCTTTGAACTTACCTCTTTATACACGCGTTCTGTAAACTTTTGATAAAGCACTACTTGCAGCATATACGCTCTAGGCTTTTTGTATTATATAGTAACCCCAAACTCACAACATGGGGCTTTCCTTGGCTCTAAACTCCCCTTAGCTTTACACACCTGCCTCTTAGTAAAACCACTTGAGTATACTGCTGTTTTGTGGTTTTGCAGCTCAACCTTTGAAGCGAGTGAAGACATGAGAAGCTCTGGAAAAATGCGCGCGCTAAAAACAAAACAAAACGCTTTCTCAGTTGAAGTTCTTTATTGTTTTGCCCTAAACAATTCACCACATTAAGGGAGTTTAACGACATGTTTTACAAATGTTTCGCTTGTAAAGGGGAAGTAAGGATACACTGGGTAGACTGGGGTTTGACACTTTCTAAAAAAAACAAAAGTGACGTTTCCCGTGTTCCTCCCAACAATTTGCAGCAGACGGAGGATCAGGAATATGAGGCGTTCAAATCCCTTAAGACCCGTTTATTAGCACGAATGGAGCGCGGGCTGCTACTGTGGAACTTGTCACACCAGGGCGGATGGAAAGGCCCTGGGAAAAGGCCTAACGCAACAAAACAACAAGTGTAGTACTTTAAAATAGGGCCTGGGACTTACTACGTACTGTATTTTCTGGAGTATAAGTCGCTCTTTTTTCATATTATACTCAGATGCAATTAATATGTGAAATAAATGTTTTTTTCTTCATTATTGTGCATTTTTTGGCTTGTACGACTTATACTCCGGAAAATATGGTACTTATGGTGGTAGTTAGTAGATACACGACTGGTAATTACTGTGAAAGTTATTGTGGTAATTGCGGTGGTAGTTTGATATTGACACTTACCGATGTTTTGGCTGCTACCGTAAATTTCAGACTATTTTATGTCGTAACGAGAGATATTTACACAGAAAGACGGTACACGAAAGTTTTTTGAGTGTGAATTTAACCCTCTGATGCATGAATTATCAAAGCCTTGGTCAAGATTTTTTCCTGAAGTGTTTTTATTCTTCTCAGGACATGAAACAACATTGTGAACTGAGAATTAGCTTGTGTTCTATTGTAAATACTGTAAATATACAAACACATGTTTCTTTTTATGCATTGAAAAACAATGTATAGGCGCAATGTTTAGGCCTGAATAAGAAAACCTATTAGAGGAAATTTACTTGTAGTTACACCGACTGACCACTGAATTGACCTCAATGGAGTGTGGCAGCAGAGAGCACTGTAGACGCTGATATGCAGTTCCACCACATAAACCAATGCATTAAAGAGAAAGTGATGTTTTAGTTGTGGTCCACTGCAGTGACCGCTGTGCACCAGAGGGTTAAGACACACTTTTTTTTCAAACTGTGCCTGAAAATCGGCACCAACACGACATCGACACGGGATGAACACACCTGCAGGTTTAGAAAATAAAACAGCACCAACACAGACCGTCTGCTTTTATTTCCTCTGAAAACGTTTGTCGTCTTTTTACATCGACTAAGTTCTTCCCGCTGCCGCCTCCAAATTCGCACCATCGATTAATTAACGCCAAACTTTCGTGCAGTGGCTCTATTTCCTTCTTTGATGGACAGATCCATTTCCTTCTTCTTAAAACCTGCATCATTTTCATTTCTTCGTGTGTTTTCCGTGATGAGGCTGCGGCATGATCCACAAAATGACACTTCAAAATCAAAACTAGTGTATTCTTCAGCGCGTAATCTTTCCCCACGTCTGTCTCACTTTTGTGTTTACTGCTAGAGAGCGCCCCCCGGTGGCCATTAGCCAGTAAAAATCTATAAATTAGCAGCACCGTTGTATGAGCCGCAGGGTTCAAAGCGCGGGAAAAAAGAAGCGGGTTATAGTCCGAAATTTACGGTAATTATACTGATACTTACTGATACATACAGTATAAGTACCAGCAGTACTACCTGCAGCATACTTGTAGTGGTACTTATACTAATATGTAGTAATAAGTTGGTAATGGTTAATTATAGTGTTTGTTTCAATGGTTTCTACTGAGGAGTATAGTGGCGGTGTTATTGTAGTAAAAAAAAAAAAGATTTAGTACACGCAAATACAGCAAGATATTATGATACTTGCTCTAGTAATTACTGGTACTTTTCATAGTACTTACTGTTGTTTTTACTGGTAATTACTTTAGTACTTAACATTGGGACAGGACTGTATTTTAACTTTAAAAATGTAATGGGCACTTATTTTATTTTATTATTATTATTATTTTATTTATTTTATTTATTTTATTTATTTTATTTATTTTATTTATTTTATTTACTTTAATTCAATTTTATATTTTATTTCATATTTTATTTTTTTATTGTATTTATTTATTTTAAGCACATTTATTGGGTACACTTAAAGCACATTTCACAAATTAATCCTTACATAAGCTCAAAAAGGAGTGGGAAGAAGAAAACTTAACTCCCCCATTCACTGAGGGAGAGGAGGGTTAAATGTCTTGCCCAAGGACACAACAACAGCATTTGTTTATGGGAGCTGGATTCACACTGGCAACCTGTGGATCAATGGACAAACGCTCTACCAACTGAGTCACCGATCATGTCTATACATTATTAAACACCTTCCATTTATGCAACGTCGCTTTATATAATTCCTTATTTCTTCTGTAGGTGGTTGTAGGTCAAAGCTGTGGGGGTAAAAACACAACCACCACCTTCAGACATGCTAGGTGTGCGAAGTGCATTGCCAAAAGACACATCTGCGTTCGTGCAAGGATCGAACCACCGACCAGTTTGATTTGGCAAAACGCTCCAACCACTGAGACTAAACGTTGCTCATGAAATTTAAGATATTATTCAAAAAAAATATTTGTGTAAAAGGTGAATGTAGCAGGACTTAGCGTAGAAAAAAGGACGTCTGTGAAGCTGGTCAGTGCGTTTAAGGTATTTAGAGAACTTTAATGAGGAGGTATTAAGCAAAATCAACTTTCTGGAGCGTTTTGTCATGATATAATGTTGTTCCTTCATCAAAAAACACCTGAAAAAAACGCCTGAAGAGGTTTAAAATGTCACCCATTCATATTTGAGTCATCTAGTGATCTCTCCCAGGCTCTGTTCAGACTCTCTTTACGGTTTAGCTGTACGATCCTACGCCAAGCTCGTTTATCGCGGGGGTTATGTTCTAAAAATAACCCGCTATAGGCGAACGTAAGCTGTAAAACCCCCTCACCACACACTTTATACACTTTTCTCACACAGGAATCAACATTTTCTCACATTTCTCTCTCGTTTAAACTCTCTCAAAGTTCAAACCTTCGTAGATTTTTGTCGGTGCAGAGCGACATCGTTTCATCGACATTGTGGGTTTTGTCAGGGAGAAAACAAATTGCAAACGCACAGCACTTAAGAGTCACACTGCGATCCAACGTTTATGTAAATTTGACGCTAATATATTGAGGCTGTGGTTTGGCGGGTCACGGTTAGATTTAATACGACGTGTTTCTTGCTTCTTCTTCGCTGAAATAGACACGGCAGGACAGTTACGGCTCGTCTTTATTCAACAACTTCACTCATCTCATTTTTATCGGTGCGCTCCTCAAATACGCTGTACCGCAACAATAAGTAGGAACCAATATTATTATGAAGAAAGTAAATAATGTATCCAGCGTAATACAATAATATTCACTGTTAATCAAATAAGTAAAAAGTAATAAACTAAACACTGATAACCCAAATAAATGTTTATACGTAAAATAATATACGTCAAATAAATAAAAAGTTAGAGTAATTTGGCTGAGACTGATGGACAATGGTCTACAGTCTCTTAGCCAATCAGGACGCAGGACACAATGCACGTTCATACGATGTAAAAAAAAAAGCATCCAAAATTGCACTAAAAAAACAGCGAGACCGCGAAAGGTGAACTGCAAAATGGCGAGGGACAACTGTACACAAAAACAGAATTCAAAACAATATACTACAACTTCACAATCCTGACGCAATGCAGTTGTGATAGCGCTCTGAAAGGGGAGCGCAAATGGAGGAAGGTCAAAAACAAACTTAAAACTCATAAAACACGTTAATAAGTTCTTTTGGGGCGAATATGGCACGTTCAAAACAATAAAAAGTAGCATGCTAAGCTAAATACGTAAGCTAAATAGCGGGTAATACCTCATAAAAGTGTAACACTGCCTCTTTAAAAACAGAGAGGAGCTTCTGGATCACCACGAGATGACATCATGCAGTGGAACTAAGTGTTTTTTACTCGTACTCTACTATTTAAACATGTCTGAATGAAACAAAACACAACTCAGGGCAGGTTTGTGATGAGTAAACAACATACGAGCTGGAAATGTTTGTTTTTTTATTGAAACGCTCCCGTTTTGTCCTCGTTTAACCCCGTCTCACGGCCTATTAAAGCCCCGTATTGTTCGGTTTCTAGTCTACAGTAAACAGGATTCCTTGTGCTTTATTTGCTGTTAATTTGGGGATACGTCTTACACTTAAACCCTTTCACGAGCACAAAGGAGCCATTGTAACCTGCAGATCTACGCCACTTCTCCGCGAGGGGAGTTTTAAAATCGTTACAGGAACTCGAGACAACTTTATAACTTTACATTTAGAAAGAAAAATGGAAAAACGCTCCGGTTCCTGCGGTTGGCGTCTCTTACGTAAACCCACAACTGTTCACAATAGTTTAGAAAATAGTATTGTTTCTGCGTAAAGCCGAGGGGGACCGCCGCTGTCTTATGTCGTATAATTACATTTGCAGTAAATAAATGACAAAATGCAACGGCTGGTGGTCTGAAAACCTCTATGGGAATCGCATACTGCTGTCGTTTCCATGGGCAAGACACTTCTCGCATGGATTCTTGGCTCCAGAGTTACTTAGTGGTTAGCGGTTGGAAGTCTGATTATCATAGATTGGCGGTTACACTTCACTTACGGGTTGCGTTTTGGACGTATAATGATTGATTAATAAGGATTGTTAGAGCAAATTAGTCAAGAAAATAGTGTCTGGAAGTTAAATATTTCGCTTTTTGAATACTTCCTAATTCCACGCACCGTAAATTTTGGACTATAAGCCTCTACTTTGTTCCTACGCTTATGGATTTTTACCGGCTAATGACCACCAGGGGGCGCACTCTAGCAGAAAACACAAAAGTGAGACAAACGTGGGGAACGATTATTTGCTGAAGAAGAGATTTTGCGAGATTTAGCTTTGGGGTTTAAACTCGTTTCAATGTTTTTCCGCTCACTCCCGATGCAGCGAAGGACCCGGTGCCTACGGTTAAACTGAGGTTAACCCTGTAGCGTCGGATGCTAGCGTCGCCGATAGACTCGCGGTTGCAGACTTTCCATCACCGTAACTCTGCAACTGATTGTGCTCCGTGTAAACTCAAACGGCGTCTCAAAGCAGAGGCACGGGGCTCTTTAAATATGTTAGTCATTACGGTGATGTGCTTATGATGTCACTCGAAGACGACCAATCAGAGCGCAGGTACCACGGGGATTTTCACAGTCAGTTATTGGATGTGTCAAAGAAAAAATAAGGATGGATGTGTAAAATAGAGGTAGTTGTGTGAAAAAAATGTTAAATTCTGGGGGGGAGAGACACACACAGAGGCACACACACACAGAGACACACACACAGACACACACACACAGACACACCCCCACAGACACACACACACACACACACACACACACAGAGACACACACAGAGAGACACACACAGACACACACAGACACACACAGACACACACAGACACAGACACACACACACACACACAGACACACCCACAGACACACCCCGACACACACACAGAGACACACACGCACACAGAGACACACACGCACACAGAGACACGCACACACAGAGACACGCACACACAGAGACACGCACGCACACAGAGACACGCACACACAGAGACACGCACACACAGAGACACGCACACACAGAGACACGCACACACAGAGACACGCACGCACACAGAGACACACACGCACACAGAGACACACACACACACAGAGACACACACGCACACAGAGACACACACGCACACAGAGACACACACGCACACAGAGACACACACGCACACAGAGACACACACGCACACAGAGACACGCACACAGAGACACGCACACAGAGACACGCACGCACACAGAGACACGCACGCACACAGAGACACGCACGCACACAGAGACACGCACGCACGCACGCACACAGAGACACGCACACAGAGACACGCACACAGAGACACGCACACAGAGACACGCACACAGAGACACGCACACAGAGACACGCACACAGAGACACGCACACAGAGACACGCACACAGAGACACGCACACAGAGACACGCACACAGAGACACGCACACAGAGACACGCACACAGAGACACGCACACAGAGACACGCACACAGAGACACGCACAGACACACACAGACACACACAGACACACACAGACAGACAGACGCACACAGACAGACAGGCGCACACAGACAGACAGGCGCACACAGACAGACAGGCGCACACAGACAGACAGACGCACACAGACAGACAGACGCACACAGACAGACAGACGCACACAGACAGACACACACACAGACACAGACACACACACACACCCCGACAGACACACACACACCCCGTGTTGCAGATATACGTCCATCCAGTGTTGATGGCGAGTTGGTGCTGTACTTGAGGCACAGTTAAAAAAAAAAAGTTTGTCATATAAAAAACGTCTGTGTAAACATCTCATGCTACAAGATGAAAAACTGCAGCTTATATCCAGGTGCATCTTATTTATGTACAAAACTGATTTTCTTTTCAAAATTAGCTGGCGCGGCTTATACTCGGGTGTGCTCTATGGTCAGAAATGTACAGTATAATCTTTACTATAGGACCACGGGTGTCGGACTGGGGGGTAAAACTTGCTGTTTACCTGGGGCCCAGTGCGGCGAGGGGCCCTACAAAGTCTGTACTGGGCCCACCATGATGATGAAATGTACTGAGGGCCCAAAATGTGGTGCTACATTCCCGTATAGTGCAATAGTTGTGGTCTAAAATTGTCCTAAACCAAAGTGGTACTAAATTACGGCTTGCACAAAGGAGGTAAATTGCAAATTGTATTCTAAATTCTAAACAAATTAGACCCGGGGAATTTGAGAACCGCAGCTCTGAACCATTTCTGGGCCATTAACCTAAATGTGTTTGTTTGCGGTGCAGTCCCATCGCTGAAAATACTCACTAAAATCCTCTAACCCCACGTCGTACTCGGACTGTAGTAATCCTGCGCTCCTCGTTCTGCGGTTGCACTGTAGTGACCTCGAATCTTCTTCCAGTTAAACACAACCTCCGCTGTAAACGTAACGTAAGGCCCAGGCAAGACGTGACGCAGCCTAATAGCACGGCGCACAGGAGGCCGCAGGGACACGTGATGCATATTCATGTTTTTATGGCCAGCGAAGGAGACGGCAGCATCGTTAGCGGCGTTTAATAAGCACCTTTAGCTCCTGCTCCTCCAGCCAAACTCTGAACAAAACCAGTTTTAGTTCACACGCAATGATAGTTTACATTTGCAAAACAGACAACAAATCAGTCACATTAGCAGCGTAATTACTACTGTTATTCTTCAATGTGTTTATTTTCTATTATTGCTCAAAATCAGATGTATTTTAATTCATCCTCAAGGTAAAATTATCTTTATCACACACGGCTGATCAGCAGGAAGTCAAAAGTGTCGTTAAAATATTTAATTTTTTTATGAATTAACGTCGCCATTGTACAATAAAACCTG
This sequence comes from Periophthalmus magnuspinnatus, assembly GCF_009829125.3. Lineage (NCBI taxonomy): Eukaryota > Metazoa > Chordata > Actinopteri > Gobiiformes > Gobiidae > Periophthalmus > Periophthalmus magnuspinnatus. The sequence continues at coordinate 4,170,499 of NC_047139.1, read as the reverse complement.
TGGCTCAGTTGGTACAGCGTTGGTTGATGGTTCAAATCCCGCTGGGTGTGATTCTAGCTCTTACAGATGAATGCTGATGTTGTGTCCTTGGGTAAGACACTTAACCCACCTCGCTCCGTGTGAATGTGTGTGTGGTTCCTCGGTGTAAACGCTTTGAGACTTGAAGGTGGAAAAGCGCTGTATAAAATTTGTACTGACCATTTAGGACCTTCACAACATATTTACATATTTATAACAGTGAGATAATAATAAAAAAGCAAATATACATACACCCTGAGCAATATTCATGAGTTTATTCTGACAATTTAATTTTGTTGGACCAAATCCTGTGTTTGTATGTTATTTATTTGTTTATTTTTCATTTGAATGCATAAAGATGTTAAAACCGTGCTACCAGAATATTTACATGCAAATGTTGATTAATGTGCATTGTCCCTGAAATAAATAAATAAAATAAATAGATAAATAAACAAGAGATTCAAACATGAAGAGGACTTTATATTGTCACTATTTCTAACCAACTACTAACCGAAGTTATAATCACATTTTCACGAGTCTGTATACTATGGTGGACAAACTTTTTTTTCAAATCAATAATAATAATAAATAAATTTTAAAAAATTAAATAAAAAATAAATAAATAAAAAATATTGTTGTTATTATTATTATTATTTTATTTTATTTTATTTTATTATTTTTTTAATTTAATATATTAATTTATTTTTTCCCCTCCATTTATATTCTCTATACCAGGGGTGTCAAACTCAAATTCACAGAGGGCAAAAATTAAAAACTGTGACTAAGTCGTGGGCCAAACTAAATATTTACTGAAACATTTCAACAATATCTATGTTTTTTAGAAGAGGTGGATTAAATTTGAGTGAGACGACAAGGAGCAAATGCTAATGAGTGTCAACAGAAGTGGTGGGGGCCGGCGCCAACACATTTGCAGAGCATTCTGGGATTCGTAGTATTAGAGGTCGGCGGGCCAGCTCTAATACATATTTGATGTGATCTCGCGGCCATATATATTTATATCAAAGGCCAAAGTCAGTCCACGGGCCTGAGTTTGACATGTCTGTTCTGTACCTTCCTTTCTCACTTAGGAAATCACGGAAATATCACACACACGGATGGAGGGACTATATCTGTCGGCTGGCCTGGGAACACCTTGGGGTCCCACCGGAGGAGCTGGAGGACATGTCTGGGGTGAGGGAAGTCTGGGAGTCTCTGTTTAGGCTGCTGCCCCCGCGACCCAGCGCCGGATAAGCGGAAGAAAATGGATGGATGGAGGGTCAGTGGATCTAACTTCTCTACCAATGATGTTTACGTCGAGAGCGGGATTCGAACCCTCGCCCTTCGGCTCAGTGGACAAACAGACGGTTTCCTCTGGACGCGCACACGCAGGAACACTCACCGATTAAGACGCCGCTGTAGAAACGGCCGCGCTCATGCGACGCAGCCCGAGGCCTCCGATGATCTTAAACGCATCTGCTTTACATCTTTGACTCAGCAAATATCACAACCACATGACTCGAGCTTTACAATTCCCCTCAGACATCCATGCCGGCACCCCCCTGAGACCCTCCGGCTGAAGCTGCGTAAGTGGCAGCTTTGTTTGAGCCTCAGTCATCGCACAAGGCTACTGCAGTGCGGTTAAGAAATGAAAAATGAACAAAGAACAACATATTTTCTTTTGGTAATGCTTCCAATGTGTTGGCAATCAAGAGCTAGTTTTGCGGCGGCGCTGGTATCCGAGGGGTTTTTGGATCCCGCTCAAATTTGCATAAGTTATACATCAAATCAGTGGAAGCTACAGGCTAATAAGCTCCGTACAACAATGATAAATGATGTTCTATATTTGACATTGGCTGCGCGGCTTTAGGCGAAACCGCAAAAGAAATATCGCTAAAGTTCCATCAGCTTTGGTTTGACAGAAACGTGATACGACAGTGAAATCCATGACTCAACATGTTTCAGTCCATGTTATGTGAAGGTTTATGCACTGGATTAAATTATAAAACTGGACATGGGATTATGCAGATTGACTTGAGATAAAACATCCTGGAATCTCTAAAGTGAAACTGGTGCTTCAGAATATAATCCACCATCTCGATTTGTGGCATCGTGAAAATAGTATTAGGAGAAGTGTCAAGATACTGAAGGTTTAAAGTCGATGTCGATACGAAGGAAAAGAGTCAAAACTGATTCTGATACGACGATGGTAATAAAAAAATTAAAAATTTAAAAATTAAAAATTTAAAAATAAAAAACATTTATGACTCGTTTAAACTGGAGCTAGAGACAGGACAGAGGATTAAACCAGGACTGAACCGGAACTAAACCAGGACTGAACCAGGACTGAACCAGGACTGAACCAGGACCGAACCAGGACCGAACCAGGACCGAACCAGGACTAAACAAGGACTAAACCAGGACTAAACCAGATCTAAACCAGGACTAAATCAGGACTGAACAAGAACTGAACCAGGAATGAACCAGGACTAAACAAGGACTAAACCAGGACTAAACCAGATCTAAACCAGGACTAAATCAGGACTGAACCTGGACTGAACCTGGACAAAACCAGGAGTGAACCAAGACTAAACCAGGACTGAACCAAGACTAAACCAGGACTGAACCAAGACTAAACCAGGACTAAACAAGAACTGAACCAGGAATGAACCAGGACTAAACCAGGACTGAACCAGGACTAAACTAGGACTAAACTAGGACTAAACTAGGACTAAACTAGGACTAAACTAGGACTAAACCGGGACTGAACCGGGACTGAACCGGGACTGAACCGGGACTAAACCGGGACTGAACCGGGACTGAACCGGGACTGAACCGGGACTGAACCTGGACTAAACCTGGACTAAACCTGGACTAAACCTGGACTAAACCTGGACTAAACCAGGACTAAACAGGACTAAACCATTTCTTTAAACAATAATTTTGACAACTCTAATTAAGAGACACAACAGTTCAGATCCTTCTTAATCTCTTCAAACTGTGTTCTCGTCAGATATTGGACCCATGGCCTTCCACCTCCCCAGACACTTCCTCTAGGAGAACACTGAAACCTTCAAAGAACAGAGCAAAATCACTTGGGGAAACCGAACTGACCAGGAATAACAAATATCATATTTCAAATTTAAAACCAATCAGTCTAATCCATCAAACTCATTTAAATGGACTTAGTTACAGACCAAACCAGTGCATATGGTTCAAGTCGGGCGTATTGTTCTTTCTCATTCAGATCCGTCTTTTCCGAGCCACATCAAAGCTCTTCGTAACAGAGCATTAAGGAAAGATCTTCAGACAGTCGAGATTTACGGCGTACACGGCCGCTCTTGACATTTGGGACGTGCATCTTCTTCAAAGCCCGCGGACGATAAATCCCTGTCAAAACTACAGAGGCGTTTTTTTGTTTTTTTTTACCTTGGATGGTCACAATTGGACACAGTCTCAAACACACGCTGAAAAGACATTATAAATCACTGGTATTTACTTTGTGCTGAGATGATAAAAAGCAACAGGGAAGCGGGTAAAACTAGATGTGTTGTAATCCCGGGTTTGGATGTAACGGCTACTGTCTGGAACAATGATGTCATACAAGATGTTAAACCGAATGTTCCGATGATTAGTCCTGTCGGCGTGATTTACGTTTGACGACTGAGTGAAACAAAACGTGTAGTGACCATGGACTGTGGATTAAGCGAGTGTGACGTCGCCCGTAAGCGTTTGATTCCAGTGAAACGAAGCTGATTGAGGCTAGACAGTATCATAGCAACCAAAGAGCCAATCCGGAGCCAGGTTGTTGAAGGTAACGGCCCTTCCTGCCCGCGCTGCTGTCAATCAAACCTGTTGCTAACGCTAGAGAGAGCGATTAGTGTTTATATCTTCATTTACGAGCAAAATGATGAAATAAAAACACCTGGATTGTGTAGAGCGGGTTAATACGAACATTTAAGACCAAAATGATGGAGAGGTAACTATTTTTATGATTATTTTCTATTTGGAACGCAGCGGCTAGCACGTTAGCTATGTCCATTTATATATACAGTGGTCCCTCGTTTATCGCGGGGGTCAAGTTCTAAAAATAACCCGAAATAAGCGAAATCCGTGAAGTATCAGCTTTATTTTTTACAATTATTCTCTATGTTTTTTGTCTGTAAAACCCCTCACCACACACTTTATACACTTTTCTCACACAGGCGTTAACATTTTCTCACATTTCTCTCTCGTTTAAACTCTCTCAAAGTTCAAACCTTCGTAGGCGTCTTTGTCGGTGCAGAACGTTTCATCGACGTGGGTTTTGTCGGGGAGAAAACAAATTGCAAACGTACAGCACTACAGAGTCACACTGCGATCCAACGTTTATGTAAATTTGTCTGAACAGCGCGACTGCGAAAGGTGAACTGTACGGAACTTGGGTCTCTCTCTCGTCTTGTCTCTCTCGTCTTTCTCTCGTCTCTCTCATCTCTCTCTTCTCTCTCGTCTTTCTCTCGTCTCTCTCTTCTCTCTCTTGTCTCTATCGTTTCATCGACATTGTGGGTTTTGTCGGGGAGAAAACAAATTGCAAACGCACAGCACTTCAGAGTCACACTGCGATCCAACGTTTATGTAAGTTTGTCTGTCTACGGTGGTGGCACAATGCTGGTGTATAATCTGTCTCTCCTCTTATTGTCACTGGCAACTGGCAAATAGTAAGAAAATTTACATTGAGCATTTGACTTTCAGATGTTCTAGGAAATAAACTGAAGCTCCGGTAGGTTTCACTTTCACTTTAATATACTGCACCAAAACAATAAAACAACTGCTGATCTAAAAATAGTGAATAAAAACTACAAAGACATGTCTAATATTTGCCTGGATGTTTCTTACCTCGTGCAGTTGAATGCCTCTCCTAGTCTAATGCACCAAATGTTCTTGCTCTGCTGTTGTGTGCGAGTAAATGTAGTGAATGAATTCTGTAGGTTCTGAGCTTCCATTTTGAGACAAGGCCTGTCCATAAATTAAGAATGAGAAAAACTTACATACAGTGCAATTTTACATGTTACAGTGTGACTCTGAAGTGCTGTACGTTTGCGATTTGTTTTCTCCCCGACAAAACCCACGATGTCGATGAAACGTTCTGCACCGACAAAGACGCCGACGAAGGTTTGAACTTTGAGAGAGTTTAAACGAGAGAGAAATGTGAGAAAATGTTAACGCCTGTGTGAGAAAAGTGTATAAAGTGTGTGGTGAGGGGTTTTACAGACAAAAACATATAGAATAATAAAAAATAAAGCTGATACTTCACGGATTTCGTGTATTACGGGTTATTTTTAGAACGTGACCCCCGCGATAAACGAGGGACCACTGTAAATCTTCTAAATTAACTGAGCTAACTGTATTTAAAGCCCCACCATGTAACTCTTTAGCCAAAAAATAGACAAAAAAATTATGTTCTTTATTTCAGATGCTTTTATTGCACAAAAAAGTACAAAAAAAACATGTCCATACTGTGAGTGGGCTCGCATCTCCACAAATCTGACTATTACTTGGCCTGTCTCCATGGAAATGTGGTTCCTTTGGCTTTAATAAAACTTATTTTTATTGGAGAATGTTAACACCTGTGTGAGAAAAGTGTATAAAGTGTGTGGTGAGGGGTTTTACAGCCAAAAAACATATAGAATAATACAAAATAAAGCTGATTTTTTATGGATTTGGCCTGTTGTGGGTTATTATTAGACGATAAACGAGGGACCACTGCATTTGTGCTACATTTGACCTAAAAAAAAACTCAAATATCACGTGAATACTCTGATTATATAGCAAAAAAAATATGGAAACATTCATTTTTATCACTATTGGCTCTTAATTTGCGATAACTGATCATCATACAACACTAAATCTTGAACAGCGCGACAACAACAACAACAGAAAATGAGCCAAAATAACATAAACTCAATCTGGATCCATACGTCTGCGTTACACAGTTCGACAGCGGGCCATAAAAGATTTCAAAAAGCGCTACCTTAACAGTGCGACCACATGTGTGCCGTGTCAGAAATAAATGCATTATGGTCCGTACAGTTGTGTAAAAGCAGAAAACAGTCACACGTGCGGATAAATCAGTCAAGTTTAACCCGTCCAAAGCCCCAGATACGTGAAAAAAATCCCAATTCAACACGTAAATCACTCATGTTTTTGACGCAAACACATACAGAAAGTTACACAAATCAGTTATCAGTTTGATTAGACGCACACAGACACTTAAATTGTCTAAAGTTGGATTAAAACCGCGATGTAAAAGTGCAGAGTGTAACTTTTCTGCCAGATAATCTCCTTCCCGCTCGTCTCCAATCTCTCTGCCGTCGTTGTTTTGGCTTAGAATGTTCCACAGATATTACGCTTATCCAGCTCCACGGAGACAAAGAGATGACGCCTCAAGGCCGAGTTACGGGTCAGATCCGAGGAGATGTGACCGCGCCGGGAATGCGTTTGTGTTTTAAAAGTGCTTTTGAGCAAAACAAGACGCTAAAATCATCTAAAAGTGACAGGTTTATCGCCGTAAACTGTGGAAAACTCGGACTAAGCGGTTTCATCTCCATGGAGACGAGCAGGAGACAGACCTACCACCGTAAAAGTTACAAAATCAGCTTTAAAGAGGAGGTACAACACTTTTATTTGGTATTAATCAAGAACGCGTGACATATTTAGATCACCGTGTTTCCTTTTGTTGGTTTGAAAATGCGAAATTTGCCAAAAAAACCCCTGCATATGATGATTTTTGACGCTCTAAATCACCCCGCCCTTTGCTCTCCGTGCTAAGTCACTCCCCTTCAGAGCAGCATCACAACACAATCATTATATTTTATTTTTAAGCATATCTTTTTTTAACTTTAGCCCTTATTTGTATTTGTAAACGCTGCGGACGAGTGGTTTTCAAAATGGCTGAATCTGTACAACACATTTTTATAGAACTGAACATTTTTGGACGATTTTTGTGACTTTTTTTTGACCCAGAGCCACTGCTTGAGACCCACTGTGACGTAGAGTGTAGATGTTCGTATAAAAATGCAAAAATCTCTTCAGCTCAACAGTTTACAGGCCGTTTACGCAGTTTGAGAGAAAAAGAACCCAGGCGTTTGAACCTGATTTGTCATTAATGAGCGTGAGAATCAAACCGTACGAGTAGATGAAACACAGAGCACTACGCAACTCAGGTTTGTGAAGTTGTAGTGTCTTGTTTTGTGTCATGTTTTTTTTGTAAATTTGTGAAGAATTGTCACGTGGGAGCCCGGGTTACGTAAGCTCGTGGGCGTAGTAAGGAGGGTTTGGACGGGACCCGGGAGAGACGGCGAGATGAGTCTAACATGCAACGGACGACATCTAAAACCACTGCAGTCACGTTTCAGGCATCGACGTTGTAAGACGGTAGAATGCTCAAAAAAAGTCAATTTTGCAGGATTCGCACACACATTCATACACTGGGGACGAAGGCTCTTTCCATTTTATCGTATCTGTCCTGTGTTTTGTGTGTGTGTGTGTTTGAATCTCTCTCCTTTTCCTCATATAATCTTGGCTGTTTGAGTCGTCTCTGCGGATCCGAGGACCGTTTTCCCACCTGGCCAATCCTGTCGCTCACCTGCAGCCGCCTCCCTCCATTTAAGGACATTAAGGGCGGGGCTGCGGGCCAGTCTGAGTGTCTCTTATGTGTCTGTTATGTCACTAATATTAAAGTGACTGGCCAAAAAAATAAAAGCTCTCACACTCTAATATTTGGTTGTTCCTTTAGCTTTGATTACGTCACATTCGCTGTGGCGTTGTTTCGATTTTGCTTCTACGACGTCACAGATTTATTTCCGTCCAGTTGTTGCTTTAATGTTTCACCTGTTGCTTTGATGATGGTCGAGTCTGACGCTGCAGCTTCTCCAGAACATCCCACAGATTCTCAATGGGGTTAAGGTCTGGACTCTGTGGAGGACAAATGTGTGAAAATGACGTCTCTGTCTCTCTTTATCTATCTCCCTCTCTGCTTCTATTTCTCTCTCTGTGCATCTTTCTTTCTGTCTCTCTGCTTCTCTTTCCCTCTCTGCTTCTAGTTCTCTCTCTCCCTCTCTCTTCCCCTCTCTCTCTCGCTTCTGCTTCCACCTCTCTCTGCTTCTTTCTCTCTCTGCATCCCTCTCTTCCTCTCTTTCCCACGCTGCTTCTATTTCTCTCTCTTCCTCTCTCTCTGTCTGTGCATCTCTGTCTCTCTCTTCTGCTTCTCCCTCTCTCTGCTTCTCTTTCTCGCTCTGCCTCTCTCTCCCTCTCTGCTTCTATTTCTCTCTCTCCCTCTTTCTCTCTCTGTGCATCTCTCTCCCTGCCTCTGTTTCTCCCTCTCTCTCTGCTTTCTCTCTCCTGCTTCTCTTTCTCTCCCCTCTCCCTCTCATCCTCCATTTCTCCCCCTTCTTCTCCCTCTCTCTCTCTCTCTCTCTCCCTCTCTCTCTCTGTCTCTCTCTCTCTCTGTCTCATGCTCCTCTCTCTCTCTCTCTGTCTCTCTCCCTCTCTCCCTCTCATCCTCCCTTTCTCTCCCTTCTTCTCCCTCTCTCTCTCCCCCTCTCTCTCTCTCTGTCTCATGCTCCTGTCTCCCTCCCTCCCTCTCTCTCTGTCTCTCTCTCTCTCTCTCTCTCTCTGTCTCACACTCCCTCTCTCTCTCTTTCACACTTTGATCCCGTTGAATCCTTTCATTGTCGTCTTTGAATCTGTCTGTGTCGTCAGGGAAGAACAAATCCCCTGATGTAATAACCTGCTCATTCAGTTTATTCATGTTTTTGAGCACAGACTGATGCTGAACCTCGACCGGACCAACTGCACCAACCCCAAACTATTGGCTCAGTTAAATCCAAATGGAGACTTTTTTTTTGGCCTGGCAGTTTATTTAGTCATTATGTAAAACGTGTCTCTTGTTTTCTGTCAGCACTAACTTCATGTTTGTTTGTCAAGATTTCGCCCTATTATTGTAAAATGTGTTGCTTAGTTAAACTTTACCTTTGTTACTTTCTCATTTAAACCTAAAACATTATCTTTTATTTGAATATTTTACATCGTTTTTGTTTAGTTCACCCTTTTACAACCCTGTTTACCAAATTACTTCTTTACTTTACCATTTTTTCCACCGCGTTTTCTGTCACTTTCCATTGACGAGCCGGTTCATAACGGGTGGGTTAAGTGTCTTGCACAAGGGCACAACGACAGCGTTCATCTGTGACGAGCTGGAATCGCACCGTCAACCTTCGAATCAGTGAATAAACACTCTGCAAACTGAGCGACTTTGGTCCTTCTGTAGCTAATTCATCATTTCTAAGTCGTTTAAATGCAAAAAGTCTGAATTAATCACAGTTAAATCTACTCTTTTCTTTCCTCGACGCGAAACGACACAACTGTGCGACGCCATTTCGGTAACGCCGTTTTCTGCCGTGCCCTCGTCTGGTATAAAACAAGTCCTCACTGATCTGCCGTGACGCCGACACTCAATACTCAGCCTGACATCACCGTGAGTGGGTTACTCAAAGGCTCGGAGCTGCTGGAGAGGCATGTTCCCAAGAATGTCAATGAGCTCATCTGAAAATCATACGAGAGGCGCGGGGTGAGTCATCGTGCGAAGCGTCTGGGGAGTTGGGGAGGTGTCTGGGGAGAGGGAAGGGGCCAGAGGATACCCCGAGAGCTGCACGTGAACATTGTCGGAGAAATATTCAGGTCACATGAGTCTCCGGGAGTTAGTTTTTTTGTTGCTGGAGCTGTGGCGTGTGCTGCACAGGCCCTGGATTCTACCGGAGCCTTGTTTAAATTAAGCACAAACCCTGCGTGTTTAGGCTGCGTTCCACCTTGTGATGTCATCGTGTGGTGATACAGGAAGTGCTCCACTGCGTTTTTAAACTCCGCACGCCTTCATTTGAATCATTTTGATCATTTCAGCCCGGGAATTTTTCAATCTTTACTGAACTTTAGGAAGCTTTTTAACGTGAAAACTACCACTTGATGACATCACAAGGTGGAACGGAGCATTTTGAGGTTTGGAGATGTAACAGAGTAATAATAAAGTGACTCAAACGTGTGTGAGTGAAAACAAAACCCAACTCTGACTGTGTTTTTGATGAGATAACGACATTATAACGTGACTAAAAGCTAAAAAAAGGAGTAAATTTTACGTCATATAGGACCTTTAGAGACCATGGAGCTGGAGGACATGTCTGGGGTGAGGGAAGTCTGGGAGTTCCTGCTCTGACCCGGCCCCGGATAAACAGAATGGAATTATATATGAAGTACTTTTGACGCATAAACATAACAAATAAACTATGACATAAACATTCTCTCACCGTGTTTACCTGCAGTTTTACACAGTTTAAACTTAATTCAATGGAGATACACACTTAATGCCTCCAGGCCAAGTTACAGGTCAGCTCTGTGGAGAGGTGACCCTGCTCAAGGACGGTAAGGATGCCCGTTTTCGAGGTTTTTGCAGTAAAAATGAACCTAATTGCATAAATATGAGACGGATGAACTGAATGACACACCGATCTGCCATTGAAAGGTGGCAGATCCTCACTAAAAAGTTACACAGTAGAGCTTTAATCGCATTTTTAGAGGTTACATCAGACACTAGAACGACACAGAGACAGTTTAGAGTCGTGTTGGTACGTGAAGGGCATCAAAACCAAATCAGAACTTTGAAATATGTAATAATTAAAAGTAGATGGGAGTTTCAGTGTCAGGGGGAGTTTTGATTCTCTGGAAGAGCTGGGGGGAGGTGTCTGGGGGAGAGGGAAATCTATTTTGATTTTGTAACATAGGTTTCTCACAGTGGAAATGAAAAAAAAACAAAAAAAAAGGTTATATTTGATCCAACTCGGCGTCAGTAGCACAAAAGTCAGTCATCCGTTCGGTTCATCGCGCGCTCCTTTACGCACACAGCATTTTGATCTTTTATCCGAGTTGCCTGGTAACCTGTCACGCTGCCTGCAATAAAACAATTAATGAACAACCAGCGACTCCTCGTTAATAACAAAACGCTAAAAGAAAGTGACAAGCGCAGTGGTGGAAGTATTTGTGCGCTCGCATCCAAAATGACCGTCGGGCTCTCCTTTATGACGCCTGTCGGGTTGAATTATCCGCTTTGGCGCGCCCCCTTCTCCCGGTTCACATTTCCAGAGAGGCAGCAGTGGGTCTCCGCGGTGCTTTGGCTCACGGGACTCCCTCCTCGCGGTCCTCCCCCACTCCTCCCTCCTCCCTCTTTCCTCCTTTCTCCTTCTCTGCTCTCTAACGCAACACACACACACACAAAAAAAGGGGGCTGGACACAGGACAATCCGTCTCCCACGTAAACCACGTCAGAGGCGGCTCCGTTTATTTAAACCTTGAATCAAGACCGGGGCAAAGTTTTCTCAGCCGGCACAGCGTTGCCTAGTAGCAGCTATTGGCGGCGGGAGCGTTATCCAGCGACGTATTTTTTTTTTTGGTTTTACGCACGCAGTTTGAGCGCGCCGTGGACGTTTACCTTCACTGTCTGTGCGCCTGTCATCCGCCTGTCTTCATCTAAAAGCGATATAAACTCCAAAAATGCCGCAGACTGTGACGCTAATGGGACCCTCTCCTTGGGGTTTTCGGCTCGTGGGAGGACGGGATTTCAGCACACCCTTAACCGTGTCCAGGGTAAGTCGTAAGTCACGTCATGGCAACGCGCAGGGAAGTTTCATTCATTGGATCTGGGAGGAAAATGGGACACGTTTGACTTGGCTTTGTAGTGGCTTGGCCTAATAGTTGCTTTTACATGTGTGTGTGTGTGTTTGTGTGGATGTGACAATGACTTTATTAACTTTTACGCACGGATTGAACATAAATGAACCCATAGTTTCGTGTTAAAGCTGCGTTCCAATTGATTTAATCCTATAATGTCTGGCTTTTTATGCGTTTTTGTGTGTGTTTTTGGGCATGTTGACAATGACTTTTAACTTTTACGCACAGATTGAACATAAACAAACCCTAGTTTACCTTTAAAGCTGTGTTCTAATTGATTAAATCCCATAATGTATCCGTTTTTGTGCGTTTTATGTGCGTTTTTGGCGACGTTGACAGTGACTTTTAACTTTTACGCACGGAGCAAACATAAACAAACCCATAGTTTACTGTTAAAGCTGTGTTTCAATTGAATTAATCCTATAAATTTTGCCCTTTTATGCGTCTCTGTGCGTTTTGTGTGTGTTTTTAGTGATGTTGACAATGACTTTATTAATTTTTACGCATAACGAACTTTTACGCACATAAACGAACCCATAGTTTACTGTTAAAGCTGTGTTCCAGTTGATTAAATCCTATAAATTATGCCTTTTGGTGGGTCTGTGTGTGTTTTTGGTGATATTGACAATGATTTTTTTGACTTTTACGCATGGAATGAACATAAACAAACCCATAGTTTACTGTTAAAGCTGTGTTCCAATCGATTAAATCCTATAAATGATGCATTTTTTATGGATCTAGCTGACTATAAACATTTGCTAAAGACCAAGAGGCAGTTTTTGCAGAGGGATTATAATTTAAGATAGATTAGATATCACTTTCCTCAGCTGCGATGATGAGAAATACAACCCATGCACTGGTAATATCTAGAAAAGTTCAAAGAAGTTCTGTTCCATTTTACGTTTATATGGCAACGATGTTCAGTTTAACCAGATATTTTTGGAGAGACGCAGCCCTTTGACTTTGTACTGTGTGGTCTGAGTTTACACGACATATTTCACATTTTATCAACACGATATTCTGAAGTTTCGAGCGTTCTTTGCACTACTTTGAAACTCTGGCACGGACCGGTGTCTTCTGCTCTAGCCAAACGTTCCAGCATCATAAAATCCCCACTTCAAACTGAGTCCTTCACATTTACAAGTCCATTAGCACCAGTAAACATCATGTAGTGTGTTTCTATACAGCGCGTAATGTTATAAGGTGCGGTCGTGTGCGTTCGAATTCTCCTGTGAACTTTTCTGGCCATTTGGATTTTAAATATATGGGTCAGAAGTCAAAGCTCTGGTACGGCATCGCGGTAGCCAATGGTTTACGCTGTCCAGGATAAACATTGGATGATCGAGCGTTGGGATAGAGAGGAGGGGGGGGGGGTGGAGAGTCGGGGAGACATTTGTTTTTCATTGGAGACGCTGAGGGAATCCAGGTGTTGCTCTCAGCTCCAGGCCCGCCACCACGCACCCGACTGGCCTTTAACTGCAAACCAGAGGTGTAATTTATGGATTTACGGCTGCGGAGGATCGGACAAAAAGCCGAAGAGGTCACTAAATGTCAGCTTCGGCGCTAAGGCTAACGCTAACTGCCGCGTCAGGCTTGCGATGCGGCGGTGACGGAGCGGTGAGCAAGATCGCGTCATCTCCGCAGCCTCTGAGTCGACTTCTTTCGTGACTTTTTTATACCTGTCTAAGCTGCGACTTCAACTGACAAAATCCCACGCTCAGAACTAAAGATGTACCGCGTAACTTTCCGTTTCTATGCGGTTTCCATGGAGATGTTGCCTCAAACGTTTCACAGCGGCACATTAACTCGATCTAATCTTACATTCGTTCAATTAGAAGTGTTTTTATCGCTCAAACGAACTGCTTTGACGATTATTCTTAGTGTGACCGAGTCTGAGTGGGTTCGCGACTCCACAGATCTGACCTGTAACTCACCCCGGTTGCATCACCTAGGCCACATGTGTCAAACTCAAGGCCCACGGGCAAAATGTGGCCCGCTACGTCATTTTATGTGGCCGCGACAAGGTGGATTAAAACGTCAGACTGTCTTAAAATGTCACTTTCTCAGGAGATACACAGTTAGTCATATTTTTTTTACATCTTTACAACAATTTTGCTGATTTTGCCGTCGGTGAGATTGAGTTTGACACCCCAGACCGAGACGTTTTACGATAATTACTATGTTGGCTTTTACATACATGATAAATCTAACGCTATTTTTGGGGGGTTAGTATTTATCTGGGTACTTTTTCTTTGCAGCAGTGGGATATTTTTGATTTTTTTTTTGCAATATGACAAGCTAGATTCATTTCAACAATATATCGCGGTTTGTTTGTGATCGTGACGGGCCGAGCGCCACCTGCGTGTTGCCATGGAGATAAAAAAACAAATGTCGTACGCAGAAAACAATAGTGGGAATAAGTTGTTTTGGAAGCTCCTCCTTTGTGACCCCCTTCCCCGGCGTTTCAAAAAACCCATCGATTTACACTTGGAACGCCGCTGGATTTTATAAACCCGTGCATTTTTCTCTGATTACAACATCCATTTAATTAATTACGAGATGCGCTTCAGAGGTAGCCGTAAAAACAGTTTACATTCATTAGCTCATTGCTGACATAAATAAAACCGAAAGATGGCTCGGGAATCCGTGAAGGGAAGCAGATGGGAGACACATTCACGATTACTGAAATATCTAGCGTCGTAAATACATTCATCAAGCTGTTTCTTTTTTAATCTTTGCTCAAATCCTTAATGTCCCGTTGACGTCAGCGCCTCTGAAAATGAAAAAAAACGCCCCTTTTTTTGCCAAACACAATAATTATTTCCCTAAAGGAGCCAATTGTTCTGATTTATGGGTGAATAAGTCAAAATTAGCTTCAGGAAATAGTCACGGACGGCTATTGTGGGAAGCAGTGGCCCCGTACGCTCGTGTTTAATGTAATTTAGTGCGTCGGCCAGTGCGGAGTACCACCTACCAACGCAATTTATCACCTGCCTGCTGCATTTCTGTTACGCTCAGAGCTCAACACGGCAATAAAAAGTGTCTGTATGTAAAGATATGGCAAGAACCGGCACCGATGAAACATATTTTAGCCGTAGAGTGGGGGGTATTCGCTCCACTCGAGTTTAAACTGAATGTATGTGCAGAAAGTTTATTAAAAAAAACAGCAATTTAAGCAAAAAAACAAACAAAAAAAAAGGAAAAAACATGCTTTGCACAGTTATCTCGACCCTGTATTTGTAGCGTTTAAAATGTAAAAAATAAAAATAAAAAAATAAAGTGGATTAATGGTCATTATTACACAAAACTGACTCTTATAGAGCTTTTAGTCGTGTTATAATATTGAAACGCGCCTGGAGTTGTATGTGCAGAAACTTTATTAAGAAACAGTAATTTTAGCAAAAAAAAAAAGACAAAAAAAAGACAAAAAAACCCCCAAAACAAACAAAAACATTATCCTGTTGACCCTATACTCCAAACATTATTGAAAAAGTGAAATAAAGGGCTTAATATTATGCATAATTTACTCTTTTAATCATGTTTGAATGTCGTTACCTCATTAAAAACACACCTGCAGTTGTTTGTGCAGAAAGTTTATTAAAAAAACAGCATTTTAAGCAAAAAAACAAACAAAAAAACCTGAAAAAAACATGCTTTGCACAGTTACCTCGACCCTGTACTTGTAGCGTTTAAAATGTAAAATAAAAACAAAAGTGGATTATATTACGCAAAACTGACTCTTATGAGCTTTTAGTCGTGTTCAAATGTTGTTACATCATCAAAAACACACCTGGAGTTGTGTTTTATTTCATTCACAACTCTTTATTATCAGTCTGTACATTTCCAAAGCTCAAAACGCTCTGTTCCACCTTGTGATGTCATGAAGTGGTAGTTTTAAAGCTGAGTGCAGATTGGCAGTTTCAGTGTTGAACTAATCAAAACAATTCTAGTGAAGATGCATGGAGTTTAAAAACACATTTATACATTTTTAAACATATTTATTGTATTTTATTTTTATTTCAAATATATAAACGAGAATAACAAGAGAGGAAAGACGCTACAGTCAAAGGATGTTTAAAAAAAAGTTGAACAAATGAAAAATAAACAGAGTAACACGTTTTATATTTCAAATTCTGTGCAAAGTGATTTTGTTTTCGGGGCTTTTCAGTTTGTGCAATAGTTTAGAGAAGTTATATAAGAGGACAAAAGACATTGAAATACAACAAATAGTTTAAAAACACAGTCCTGTATTACCACATGATGACATCACGAGGTGGAACACAGTGTTTTCAGGCTAAACGTGCAAGATTTGTGTGTTAAACGTGTGTCAATGAACCAAAAAAACACAAAAAAACTCCAGGAAACATTAGAACACAGATAGAAAACAGCGTAATATGGACCCTTTAAGAAAAAAAACAAAAAAACATTGAAAAGTAGATTTTTTTAAAGGTCCTGTATTTCATTTTCCCCCACGTTTTGAACAAACTCAGTCTTGCCTCAGTACAGATATAACATAACATAAGTCCGCTGCGTCCTGTCGCCGTGTGATTATAAACTCCGTGAGGTTTTTTTGCGTAAAGACAGGTCGTGTTAAAGTCTATTTGTCTGCACTAGATAATTACAGCACAGAAGAAACAGTAGTACTCAAGTAAAAATATATACCATGAAATACGAGTAGTTGCTTTGTAATTTAGTCACTTTGAATCCGGCTTTGAAGTTCTGGGCCTGAGGTGTTTTTATCTGAATGAGGTTAACGTGTTTCACACTCGTGTCGTGGATTACCTCATGTACGTTACATTTATGCAAATCCAAAGTGCGATATGTTGATAATGACTTTGTTTTTTGTGTAGTGATGCTGCGTTGTGAATAATAATAATAATAATACATTTTATTTATAACGCACTTTACATTTGAACAACAAATCTCAAAGTGCTACAGTGAAAAAAAGACATTAAAAACAGATGTACGTTTATAATTTGTGGTTAAAAGTCTTAAATTACTCAAAAGTGACTCTTGTGAGCTTTAAATCGTGTTATAAAGCCGTTAGCGCATCGAAAAACACGCCTCCAGTTGTGTTTTGTCGCGTTCTCACGTGTGTCTGTAACCGTTTATTTTTAGTTTTTCTGTATCTCCAAAGCTCAAAATGCTCTGTTCAACCTTGTGATGTCATAAAGTGGTAGTTGTTTTTTTTTAACTTTGACCTTCTGTTCAGAAAAAAAAAAAATTGGCAAGTCCAGAGTCTGAAATGATCCAAATGATTCAAGAAATGAAGGTGTGTGGAGTTTAAAAACACAGTGGAGCACTTCCTGTATCACCACATGATGACATCACAAGGTGGAACAGAGTGTTTTCATCCTAAATGGGCCCTTTAAACAGTGTAATGTGGGCCCTTTAAACAGTGTAATATGGGCCTTTAAACAGTGTAATATGGGCCCTTTAAACAGTGTAATATGGGCCCTTTAAACAGTGTAATATGGGCCCTTTAAACAGTGTAATATGGGCCTTTAAACAGTGTAATATGGGCCCTTTAAACAGTGTAATATGGGCCCTTTAAACAGTGTAATATGGTCCCTTTAAACAGTGTAATATGGGCCCTTTAAACAGTGTAATATGGGCCTTTAAACAGTGTAATATGGGCCTTTAAACAGTGTAATGTGGGCCCTTTAAACAGTGTGATGTGGGCCCTTTAAACAGTGTAATATGGGCCCTTTAAACAGTGTAATATGGGCCCTTTAAACAGTGTAATATGGGCCCTTTAAACAGTGTAATATGGGCCCTTTAAACAGTGTAATATGGGCCTTTAAACAGTGTAATATGGGGCCTTTAAACAGTGTAATATGGGGCCTTTAAACAGTGTAATATGGGCCCTTTAAACAGTGTAATATGGGCCCTTTAAACAGTGTAATATGGGGCCTTTAAACAGTGTAATATGGGCCTTTAAACAGTGTAATATGGGGCCTTTAAACAGTGTAATATGGGGCCTTTAAACAGTGTAATATGGGCCCTTTAAACAGTGTAATATGGGCCCTTTAAACAGTGTAATATGGGGCCTTTAAACAGTGTAATATGGGCCTTTAAACAGTGTAATATGGGGCCTTTAAACAGTGTAATATGGGGCCTTTAAACAGTGTAATACGGGCCCTTTAAACACCCACATGAGGCGAATCTGTCACAAAGTTGAATATTTTTTGTGTCAGTCCAAATAAACAAAAGTTAATGTTTTTTTTTTCATAATTACCACAGACATTTGGGACATTATTCAAACCCAAAGATATGATTGTTTTGAGTTGAAATAACTTGAAGCCATAACAGTTTGTGGAGCCAATCTTCCCCCTCCAAAAATAAAGATAAGATTTTGATATTTCGAAAACGCTGAGTCTCCCATAGAGTTACTGTGTATTGATACTTTGCAGCTGATGTCATCAATATTTCCAGGGGTCGTGATGCTAACCGTAAGCACTGCTCTGTCTCAGGCTTCTTGGACTTTAATCTGAGCTTTATTTTGACACAATCTGACCAGAAAGAGCTGGTTTAGTTTGAACATTTGAGCAGATTTTGTACCATTAAACAAGTCTCGCTCACGTAACATTACAGTCGCAAGCTAGCTAGCATTAGCCGACAGTTTTTCAGTTAGTTATTCTCACTTTTTTGACACCGAAACAGGACCGTGAGCGCATCGTATCGATCGCAGACTCCTAAAAATGCGTCGTTTAAATCCATTTTGCACTGAGTTTTCTTGACTTTTCAGACGATCTAAAACTTTTTGAGCGTGTTTACGAATGTCTCCACGATAACAGCTGAACATTCCGCCATAGACATACATGTAGAACACCCCCAGCGTGACGTAACTGCGAAATATCGATAGACCCTGGTCCTCCATCGCAAATTAACACCTCAACAAACGCTAAAACGTGAACGCACCTTATCCGTGGGCTTCCAAAATGATGGAAATACGATTGTTGTCATAGCGATTCACAACCGAAAAACAAAACATTACATCTTTTGAACGGGAAAAAAAAGTCTTTAACGTGTCATAATGTAACAGGAAGCTGAAACGAATGAATTAATCACTCAAATACTTGATGGTAGCCTCAAAAAGTCCCGTAAACGAGAACCAACTGGCTTTGTAATGCGGTAATAATGAACTGGTCCCACGGCGCACATTATGAGTTGGCTTGTTAGCACGTTTAACCTCTTTAGCCGTACTTCTCATGTCTGAGCGGTTCAGTGTGTCAGCGAGCGCTCGGGCAAGACCCCAGACGTCCGGGAAACTTGTAAATCCATTGATATAATGGGCAAAGCATTTCGACAGGAGGTGTTGGATACGCCAGCTGTACAGGACTTTGTGTGCTGCTGCGAAAGTGTTGTCGGGGAAGAGCGTGACGCGGTGGGGCTGTCCGAGCTGCCAACGAGCAAACACCGGGCTGCGGACAGGAATTTACAGCGCGCTCCTGGGTAAATAGAACCCCCGACCATGAATGAGCTTTTATTTTGACAGGTACTTGTTGACGTATTGTAAACGTTGTTGTCCTTTTTCCGCTCGTTTAAGGTTATAGCTGGGTTTCAGATGATGTCACAAGAGACTATAGGTCAATAATATTAAAAAAAAAACACAGATGGGAGGCAAATAAAATTGATTTGTTGTTAAATAGTGAGTTCTAGGGTCTAGTCAGTGATAAAAATAATCAGGTTCAGTATGTGCGACTTTATAGATGGGATATTTCATGGCAAACTACAATGTATTGTATTTTCCAGACTATAAGTCACATACTTTTTTTCATAGTTTGGCCAAGAGTGCGACTTATACTCAGATGTGACGTATTTGTGGAATGTTTGTTTTTTTTCATTATTATGCATTTTTTGGCTGGTGAGACTTATACTCAGGTGCGATTTATACTCCGACTTATACTCCGACTTATACTCCGACTTGTACTCCGACTTATACTCCGACTTATACTCCGATGCGACTTATACTCCGGTGAGACTTATACTCCGGTGCGACTTATACTCCGACTTATACTCAAGGGCGACTTATACTCCGATTTATACTCCGGTGCAATTTATACTCCGACTTATACTCCGGTGCGACTTATACTCCGGTGCGACTTATACTCCGACTTATACTCCG
The DNA here is from genome assembly GCF_009829125.3 of Periophthalmus magnuspinnatus. Taxonomy (NCBI): domain Eukaryota; kingdom Metazoa; phylum Chordata; class Actinopteri; order Gobiiformes; family Gobiidae; genus Periophthalmus; species Periophthalmus magnuspinnatus. The sequence goes on along the minus strand of NC_047139.1, from coordinate 4,150,602 downwards.
ACGCGACTTATACTCCGGTGAGACTTATACTCCGTTGCGACTTATACTCCGACTTATACTCAAGGGCGACTTATACTCCGATTTATACTCCGGTGCAATTTATACTCCGACTTATACTCCGGTGCGACTTATACTCCAGTGCGACTTATACTCCGCAAAATATGGTAATCAATAGAGAAAGACTATGACATCTTCACACTGTAGAAACCACCATTAGCTTAGCATTGTGCTCTAGTTTAAACATACCAATACAATCTTTATTTTCGAATGATCACCTTAAGAACCAATTTCTAAGGATTTGGACTCAGAAATGTACATTATGTAAGAAAAAGTCTGTACCACTGCAATGTAATATTAAAATTTAGACTTGTGTCCAAAATAATCACGATTAACGATATTATTACAATAATTATTAAACCAAGCAGCAGTATAACGTCCTCAAATGTGGACACCAGGACCTTGTAGAGAAAATATTATATTGTGGTCTAGACGACACAAACCCAGGTCCACTGCCCACGAGCCACAACGGTGACAGTGAAGAACCATCCTGAATTCAAAATAAACACAGAAGAACAAGTTTCATTGCTATGACAGAGCGCCCCCTTGTGGACAAACACCAGAACTAACATCCAAACATTGTATTGAAACTGAAAACATGAGGCCGTCTGGTTCCGTAAAGGCGATTATACTCGTGTGCGATGTTCACGATTATTAAAAAATGCCACAAACGATTCATTGCGGACTCTTTTTATCGCGATTATTATTAACGATATTATCACATATCGTCCCATCCCTAATGTGTAATAACTACTGCTTAATTAGCCTTAATAAAACATGAAGAAAGGCTTAAATCATAATGAACAACTGGTTTATTAAGAATCAGGGTGAGGGAATTAAATGTGCGGGTTTGAAGTAAATATTATAACTAACTAGAATGTTTCAGGCTCAGTAACTACTTCATGAAGCTGTTAGAATAGAAGCATATATATTTTTAAATTATTTATGTGTTTATTGCTTGGAAAAACAAAGAAAAACATGCGTCCTTATCCATGATTGTTAACACAAAATCCCCCCAAAAAGGTCATTAACTATATATATTTTTGCCTGAAGTTGTACAACACTTGTTTTAAGATGTTCCTGAAGCAGCAGTCAGTGAAAAATGCAAAAGTGTCTCCGAGCGTCTGGAAAAACACCGCACAAAAGACGGACGCGTTATTCGTTATTATTACAAGGAGCTAAACTGGGTCGGTCTCTGTCGCACGTTACACTACACCTGTAATCTGTCCCCGGTCGCACATTTCGTAGATGCGGAATTTCAGGAATTTCTTTGGGTCACATTGGGAGACACCGGACAGAAGTATGTGTCGCGTTTATTTGACATGACGGAAGTTTGAAGTACATGTTTTTACTTTAATGTGAGTAAAGGATTCATTTATTCTGCCGTATCGAAATGAAATGTACTTTTGTCGACGTACAGTACAGTAGTTGTAGTAAAAATAGTAGGGTTGATAGCAGTTGTAGCTGAAACTGTAGTAGTATAGTCGTAATAGTTGTAGTAGAAGTACAAATGGTGGTAGTAGAAGTAGTGGCAAAAGGGACAATTCATGTTCATTCATTTATTTATTTATTTATTTCACATGTATCAATCACACTTAATGCACATTTTACTATTTTTTTTTCTTATTTTAGCTCAAAAAGGAGTTGGAAAAACGGGTCTGTTGTCCCGTTTTAGGGGCCCAGATTGGACTCGCTTCCTCTTAATTTATATTAGAGGGGGGCCCATGGGAGACTTATTGCCCTGGGCCCCCAAATTTCAGTTGACGGCCCTGCTCATCCAGAATATTCTTCGCTAGATTTGAGTTGTTTTCACTGATGACAAAGTACAATATAACAGTTCTTTAAACATGGAACTTATTCATTTATTCAAGATTAAAGACTATAAAGTATCGCGGTTCACGGTCTCATTGTTTTGCAGATTTTTTTAGAGAATTTTACATGTTTTTTACTGCGTCCTGATTGGCTGTTGGACTGTAGACCATTGTGTTCTGCGTCCTGATTGGCTGTTGGACTGTAGACCATTGTCCATCAGTCTCCTCCGTGCCGTGTCTCCTGTCCAGTACAGAATGTGTTCAGACAAATTTACATAAACGTTGGATCGCAGTGTGACTCTGAAGTGCTGTACGTTTGCAATTTGTTTTCTCCCCGACAAAACCCACAATGTCGATGAAACGTTCTGCACCGACAGACGCCTACGAAGGTTTGAACTTCGAGAGAGTTTAAACGAGAGAGAAATGTGAGAAAATGTTAACGCCTGTGTGGGAAAAGTGTATAAAGTGTGTGGTGAGGGGTTTTACAGACAAAAACAGAGAATAAATGTAAAAAATAAAGCTGATACTTCGCGGATTTCGCCTTTTGCGGGTTATTTTTAGAACGTGACCCCCGCGATAAACGAGAGACCTCTTTAAATGGTAAACCTTCAGAGCAGTGGATGAACATTTGCAGTCGTAGTAATCGTAGTTGGTAGATATTTGTCTTACCAACAACAACTATATCTAGGATTACTCAAAAGTATTCCTCGTTTTGCTGAAGGAGCGACCCGCAGACGTTGGGGACACGTCTGGAGAGATCACATTGGTGTTTCGTGAACCCGGCGTCCTTTCTGACCTCTAATCTCTCGCTCTGTGCAAGTCTCTGGACCACATACCAAAGACACGACTTGTGACTCGACGCGGTCCCATCGCTAACGCTACATGTTATAATTGTCGGCTACGGGACGGTTAGCGGTGGCACTTTTCTCAGAGCTAGAATTAAACTCGCCGTGAGAGCGCGTCAACAGCAGTTTGAGCAAAAGTGCGCAGATGTTTTCCCTGAAGTATTTCCTGTTTTGAGGGTATAAAGGGAGGGGGGTATGGAAGCTTTCTGTCAGTGTCCAACTACGTCTGAAACATCACGGTCATATCTGGGTTGTTTTTTTTGTTTTTTGGCTGAAATATTCCACAGTATGGCATTAAACTTTTCTCTCTTACGGTTATTCAGTGGCGTTTTTGTTGTTAAACCTTCAAAACCTTCCATAAAACCTTCTGTATTGTGATTGAAAAACTCTAATTGGGTTTGTGAGATTATCTGCTTGTCTCTAATGTATAAAGATGGATAAATTTAATGCCATACACTGGAACATCACCGCTAAAGTTATGGAGAGCACCAACTAGGCCTGTCTCGACTTATCGTTCAATATATAAAAACTGGAAGTATATATTTTGAGGTTCAGTATTGATCTTTTGTACGTTTTCGTTGCAGCAATGGAGCGATTTTTATTATTTTTGTTATATTACGATAAAATCTGAGCTGTGAAAGTTTGAATAAATAACTTTTATGGCTGATTATTGGTTCATTCTGCTGTTTATTTGTTGCAGCTCAGGGCTTTTTATGATTTTCTCTATTTAAAAACAGTTTACTGGGATTATTCAGCTGGCAATGGCATAAAGTTGTTTCGATATTACAGTTTATCGTTATATTTCTTTGTCGCAATATATATTTCATACATAAGAATATACAGTTTATGGGCACCTGGAAAACACTTCTTTCTTTTGTTTATTCTTTATCATTACGTAAGGCAAGTTTATTTGTACAGCACAATTCATACACAAAGTAATTCAAAGTGTTTTACAGAATAAGAAAGACATTGGAATCACACAAATCAAAACATAAATAATCATCATAAAATTAACATTAAAAGAGTAGAGTGCAGAATAAACCCCTTTCAGTTGTATTCGCAGAAAAACAACCGTCTGAGTCTGGATTTAAACATTGTCAAAGTCGAGGTCTGAGTCACATCTTCAGGAAGAATGTTCCAGGTTTTAGCTGCAGAAAAATGAAACATTGATTCAACATGTTTAGTCCTTGTTTCATCCTGGTTTAGACCTGGTTTAGGCCTGGTTTAGTCCTGGTTTAGTCCTGGTTTAGTCCTGGTTTAGTCCTGGTTTAGTCCTGGTTTAGTCCTGGTTTAGTCCTGGTTTAGTCCTGGTTTAGTCCTGGTTTAGTCCTGACTCTGGACTCCAGCAGGAGGCCGGTCCCTGAAGTCCTCAGAGTGTGAGGTGGTTGATGTGACATATTATTATTGGGCTGTATAATGATTCCTTCACTCCGCAGGTTTAGAAAATGCTCCAGATGCTCCTGGAAACATAAACATTATAGTTTATCATTTATTTATTATACTCTTGCCTCCTTCTCGCCTGCTCCACTTGCCTTTGTCGCTCAGAATCTCATGGGGTTTAGCTCAACAGCGCACGGTCCATGGGCAGGACTGGATGTACCTCGCCGCTCAACGCTAAACTCGCCATCGCTAAACAGTGGCCATGTTTAGACCCCAGAGCTTGACTCAGTCGCCCCAAGTTGCAGGTATAAAAGAATAATCCGATTAAAGAGTAATGAAACATAGGCTCTGTTCTTCTGATAAGTTTCAAAGCGCTGTCGTCCATTGATGTCCAAACGCTGATTTCCGTGGACATTCTTCAAACTGCTGACTGCGATTAGCTCCATACATCCCGCGTTAGAGCATTATCTACAGCCCTGTTTATTGCTCTTGGCGCATTTACATAGGCCTGGGTTGTTACATATTATCCTTGACACCACTGGCTCTGAAATGGCTTCCTGAAATGTCACCAAGGTCATTACCATGGCTTTTATCTACAATAACAGACAAACAAAGGCGGCGGACGCGTTGCCAGATATTATTTTCCCTGTTGCTCTGGAGGTGTGACTGCTGAACTGTGCAAGGCCCCGGAGGAACTGAGCACGCAACAAGAGCAACAAATTGGGCTTTGAATGGAAAGAATGCATTTTCATACTTCATTGGGGGAAAACCGCTCTTAATCACATAACGGGCTATTGTTTGTGAGGGTTGATTAGAAGATTATTCATGTGACGGGAACGAAATGTGACAAGTACGCACGACGATCTAGAGCAGGGGGCGCAGACTTTTTCAGTATGTGAGCTACTTTTAAAATGATCATGTCTGAAAGATCTACCACCTAATACAAACATGTTAAACATATATTTGTAAATGTATTATGAATTCTTACATGTACAGTGCATTTTCATGTACTTTGCACAACGTCATGAGATAAAACTGCACAACACAACTGAACTTCTTACATGTTCATAATGACTTGAATGATGATTACTGCTCTGACTTGAATAGAATCAGTGAGGGATGCAGAGTTCGGGCAGAAGCTTCTGACAGACACGAGTAAAACTGCATTTTTCATTTGAAAGTGATAACAGAGCTAATCATGTTGATTACGGTTTTGTCTTTTTTTATAGCCATAAAAATCACGTTAAACCAAGTATCAGAATTTACTGCATTTTTTCACACAACTACTTCTATTTACACATCCATCTGTATTTTTTCTTTTACGCATCGAATAAAGGCAGATTACCGTAATGATGGTAAAATCTTGAGATAGCCCCATGTCTCCGCTTTGAGACGTCATTTGAATTTACATGAGAGCACGACTGAGCGTGGGGTTACGCTGCTGGAAAGTCCTCAACCCGCTCTATCTGCGACGATAGGATCCGACGCTATAGGGTTAAACTAACTCGCACTTGTTTAAGCGTGTGCAGCCCATGATGTGACCTCGGGTCAGGTGTAATCTGACTGTTGTCCTGTAGATTAGTCATGTGACTGGATGGATGACGGGACGTGATCTACACAAGATGCCTTCGACGTAATGAACACCGCTGATCTAGAATATAACGCTGATGGAACGGTCCATTACAAAGAAAGACCAATCCTGAATATATAGGATTGTAATAAAGCTGTAGCACAAAAATTTACCTTAAGTTCAGCAGCAGCCAGGGCCGGTTCAGCGTAGAAGCAGAATAGGCAGCTGCTTAGGGGCCCAAAGCCACTAGGGGGCCCCCAAGAGCCCATATATTTGTCTTGAAAATAATATAATATGTAAAGTTATACTATAAACAGTGCTCAGGTGTTTAAATATCACTTTATAAAAATCACATTTGTTTTAATATAGTAGCAAAATATCTGATGCCTACACTTGTTTTATTTTTTAATTTGATATATTTTATTAATTAATTATATATTTTTTTAATTACTTTTTTCTGAGTCATGTGAGTGCACGTTTTGGCCCAGAAGTTACACAGTTAGAGAGAACGTAGTAGCCGTGAAACTGTAAAGAGACGATCGAGGGAAATGCAGAAAAGTGCAAAGAAAATGTTCAATATTCAACTTAAACTCTCACCGATGATAACGGTGAACACGGTAAACATTATTATTTTGTTCTGTGTTTATCGTAAAGGTGTTTTATGTTTCAGAGCTGAACACATTTTCCTCTATCTGTCTTTTAGTTTTCACGGTGTTGAAGGTGTGGAAAGTGTGAAAGAGTAAATATTGACACATGAAGCGTGAAGTCCTTTTTTTATGAAGAAAACTAGATGAACTTAGAGATTATAGATAAAAACTGCAATAACAACATATTCTTATCAGTCTGTATCGAGCATAATATCACAAAATCTGCTGGGAATCTACTCTTTTTATGAATAATTTGATCAATAAAACATACGTTAGCATAGAGATAATTGACAAAACAAACAAAAACATCATTTTTTTTGCAGCGCACAGGTTGATTTCAGCCCAAAACAATATAAAAAATGGCTTATCAGTAAAGTCGCAATAAAACAAGTAATAAAAATACGGTATAAATGACCAGGGACTTGGGACAAAAGGAAACAGCTGACTCCAAAATGTTCACGTTCATGTTTAATCCCAACACAATTTGGTTTCTGTCCTTTCAACCGACCAGAAAAGTGACAAAATAAGTAAATAATACGGCTGTAATGACGCAAAACATTAAAAAGATCATCCAATATGGGTTTTTTCATGACTAATATCGATACTGATTGTTTACCGAGCAACCAAAGGCCGATAAACTCTGCCGATATGTTTTCTTTTGATTATTTCCTCCACATTATGTAAGTTAAATTCACTACAAACCTATAAGAGAGCTGTGTAGTCGCGTTTTCTGCAGCTGTCTTGTCATATTAAAATGTTTATATAAAGTTTTGTGTGCATTTTTAGACAGAAAATCAACCAAACCAAAATATCGGCATGTGCTGGACATTTAAGCCCGATACCTCATACGCTTAAAATGCCAAATATCGAAACTCAAATATCACCCAACGGACATATCGTCTAACTCTAAAGCTAATGTGGAAGCGTGCGCTAAACATGTGTACGGTAATAACTGCTCACGCTGCTGACCTCTGAGCTTCTCCTGGTTTGACTCCAGATGCGGCGGTCACGGGCTGTAAACGAGGATTCCTGATTTGAACCACAGTCTCAGGGTTTAGCGCCCCGTGGAACTTGAACCTCTGAGCCTCTAGTCTAGTCCTGCTCGTTCATATCGGGTCATTTCTCGGTTTAAGGTTTGATTTCCTTCCGCTCAAACCCGTTTCCGTGTCGAGATCTGGCTCAGGGTTTGTTTAGTCCAGATGTGGTCCGGTTTTAAGACTCATTTAGGAATTATATTATGGCTATGAATGTTGTTTTAATTATTCGCCCACGTATCTCCGCCCGTTTAGCGCAGCTTTCTGTCCTTATTTCATCCATTTCTTTAAACTACGGTTGTCAAAAGTACGGAAAAACTGATACTATTTGATTTTAAGACTAGAATCGGCGCTAGACACTCGTTTAATTAAGTATAGATACTGAAAAAAATCTCATAACTGTTTGAATTTTGACCTGAAATTTGACGTTTTATCTTGAGTTTTATCAGAGCTAGTGTAAAACCGCAAGCGTCCAGCAGGGGGCTCTTCTCCGCAGTACTGAAAGCGTCCTGCGATTAGGATTTGAACATAAAATATACAAAAAATACATTTAGTTGAGTTATTTTTTTCCTTTTACGACATAATTCCGTTTATTTTGCTTCATTTATTTCATATTTTTTTGGAAGGATGTGGATCTGGCTTGTCATTAAAGTGTTTATATAAAGTTTTCTGTGCATTTTTAGGCAGCAGATCGTCCAAAACAAAATATCGGCCTGTGCTGGACATTTAAGCCCGATACCTCATAAGCTAAAAAGGCCAAATATCGAAACACAAATATCATCCAATGGACATATCGTCTAACTCTAACTCTGACGCTAATGTGGAATCCGTAAACAAAGTGTCTTAAAGGTCGTATTTAGGCAAAACAAACGAAAAAACAAAAAAAAAGTTATAAGAACATGACAAAACAAAGGCCGTTTTATTTTTTATTTTATTTAATTTTTTTGAGGATTTGAACATAAAGTATATATTTTAAAAAAATCCATCCAATCCATTAAGTAGAGTTGTTTTTTTTTTCGTTTTACAACATAATTTCGTATATTTTGCTTCATATATTTCATATTTTCTGGAAGGATGTGGATCTAAAATGTATAAAGTTGTAAAAATAAAGAAAAAAAACAGTAAAGAAGTGAATGGAGTGAGTGTGACATCGAGGCTAGTGTATAAAAAATAAAAAAATACTATACTGCTTAAAAAAAAGGCTTTTAAAATGATCATTTGGGTGTCAGAATTGGTATCGGGCATCGAGTATCGACTTTATTCTTTAGTATCAAAATCCAATTAACACTCGCTAACCACAATTTGACCTCATTTTATCTCCTGTAAAAGTCATTTTAAAGCACACTGTGTAACTTTTTACGATGGAAGGTACGGCATTTAACTGGAGACAAACAGCAGACACCAGCAGACGAACGTTATAGGTCATATCTGTGGAAAGGCGAGCTCATTCTCAACACAAACGCATATTTTTCAAGTTTTTTCGCATTAATTAAACCAACTGTATTGCAAAACCGATGCGTTTAATGCCAAACTGCGGAACATTACAAAGTTCGGTACATGGCTGAAGTAAATATAGACGATAAACGATAATATTGAAACGAATTTACGCCACTGACACAAAAACAAAAACTGAACAGCAGATTTAAACGCACACACGCAAAAAAAAAAAACAGACAAAAAAACCAAATATAATTGTTTCGTGTTTCATTTATTGAGCGAAAAGCCGATATAGTCATTATCGTGTCACGCCGAGGTCGATCCTTCAAAAACAAATTGTCCCAGAGCGTTTTGTAAAAAGTTTGGACATGTAAATTCCGTATATTGAAAGGTTATACTTAAGCCCGGAGCGTTTGAGACTGAGCACATAATAGGCTCTTGTCAAACTGATCGACATCGCAAACAACGACCAACTGTCAGACGCCAACTCCTCTATGGAGATAAACCGTGTAAATACAGAGGTTTAAAAGAGAAAACAGCGGATTAGTGATGATGTTTTGACGTGGCTTGGACATGTTTTTGACGACGTATTGAGTTTATGACGATCTTGAAAGTTCCACAAGTGAAAAATGTCGTGATACCAGAGAACAGTGCGTCAAAATTAAAAAAAACTGAGACAAATTCACGGCCAAACTCGATATTTACTGAAAAATCGACTGCGCCTGTTTTACTTTTTCATATGGAAACAAAATTTAGTTTTGCTTAAACACAAAATCTGTAACAAATCAAGCTTGATATTATAAACATATGATGATTTAAATTTGAAATGAAAGACACATTTGTAGTATTCATTTCTGATTTAAATATCGGTAAATAAAATAAATGATGTTTCTCTCTGTGGCCTTTCAAGTTCCTTTTTAAAGTAAATATTTTTTTCACAAGCCAAAAAAAAAAAAAAAAAAATTATAATTTCGTTCACTGAAAATTCAGTCCACACCTTCGAGTAGAAAAAGTGCGTAGAAAAAACATATATTCAAGCTCAATTTGCTACACTCAGCGGGCCAGGTTTAATACACATTTGACATGATCTCACGGGCCAAAAATAATTACACAGCGGGCCAGATTTTGCCCCGGGGCCTGAGTTTGACATATATACTACAGCGTTTAAAGGCGCAGGACCTGATTTCTAGTTCATTTTAAACATTTGCAGTGGTCCAAACGTCTTCCTGATCTTTTCTAATCAGTAGCTCAGTTGGTTGAGTGTTTCCCACTGACCTGAAGGTTGGCAGTTCGAGTTTCCGCTCTCAGACAGATGAATGTTGCTGTTGTGTCCTTGGGCAAGACACTTAACCCGTCTTACCCCAGTTTCTGTGTGAATGGGGGAGTGGTTTCTTGATGTAAAGTGCTTTGAGTGCCTTAAAGGTAAAAAAAGTGCTTTATTATATATTTACAAGTGCTGATCACAACTTTCAGCAACCAACATGCTAACATCGCACATCCTGATTCTCATTTTATTAGACAGCAGACGTATTTTGACCTCCAGAGCTGGTTATACGACATATTATACAGTTTTGCAAAGAAATGATGATGTAAACATAAATATTGAGCCTAACTGGCCTTTCTGCACCATTTGGTCAGTGGTTTATGGTGAAATGTTATAAAAAAAATGATTTAAAAATGTATTTATTATGACAGTGGCTCTCAAACTTTTCACGTGTCATCAAAGAAAAGATTTAGCTTCCCGAGTACGATCAGGTCTAAACCAGGTCTAAACCAGGTCTAAACCAGGTCTAAACCAGGTCTAAACCAGGTCTAAACTAGGTCTAAACCAGGTCTAAACCAGGTCTAAACCAGGTCTAAACCAGGTCTAAACTAGGTCCAAAACCAGGTCTGCAAAAGGACTATCCCAGATCTAAACCAGGTCTATATGAGAACTATTCCAGGTCCAATCTAAGGACAAACCAGGTCTAAACTAGGTCTAAACCAGGTCTAAACCAGGTCTATAAAGGACTATCCCAGATCTAAACCAGGTCTATATGAGAACTATTCCAGGTCCAATCTAAGGACAAACCAGGTCTAAACTAGGTCTAAACTAGGTCTAAACCAGGTCTAAACCAGGTCTATAACAAGACTATTCCAGATCTAAACCAGGTCTATATGAGAACTATACCAGATCTAATCTAGGTCTAAACCAGGTTTAAAACAGGTCTAAACCAGGCCTAGCTTTTAGCTTTACTTGATTATTATTATTATTTTTTTTGTGTTGGTATCTATACTTTTACTTAAGTAACAAAACTGCGTCCTCCTTCCACCGCTCATAACTGGTGACTGTATGAAAATGACAGTGAAACAATACGAACGCTCCTTCCAATAACACAATGTGGCGGCAATTGCGCCCAGCTGTGGAAATCTGCAGTGTGTGAGAGTAAAACTCGTCCTAAACCAAAGCGAACGAACCTCTCCAACAACCGACAGAATGACATCGACTACAATAAAACCAATTCCCTCAACGCATTATACTTCTGCCAGTTCGACACCATCTTGTGACCATATGTACACGACTGTTATATCGACCCTGACTCGCTTTGATATTCAGATTGGCTCAGCGTTTTTTTTTTTTTTTTTCTTCCCCCAAACCCACAGCATGATCAGAAATCTAAGCCTGGAAATTGAAGTAATGGAGGAAATTGTTGTCATATGTTACTAATGTTTTTGGGTGAATGTTACGCGCTGGGTTTAAAATGGCCGTGCACGCGGTATTATCCGAAAGCAACCTGCTCTGTGTCAAAACGCTGACAGAAAAGCCTTTAAGTGCATGTTTTACAAGCTCAGAAAGGACCCGACGGAGGAAGAGGGGATGGAGTCCGCAGATGTTTAATCTATATAAGCCTTTCACGATAACAAAGTTTGAAATTTGATATATCGCTGAAGAAAATATAGACAATAACGGATAATGTTGAAAGTCATTTATGTCACACAAAAACTATGCGAGTAGAGTTTCCCTAAAATAATGGGAATAATGGTTTGAATCCAAGTCTTGACATAAAAAATAAACATCAGTGCCCCCGATGTAAAGTGGTCCATCGTTTATCGTGAGGGTTACGGTCCAAAAATAACCCGCAACAGTCGAAATCCGCGAAGTATCAGCTTTATTTTTTACATTATTCTCTATGTTTTTGTCTGTAAAACCCCTCACCACACACTTTATACACTTTTCTCACACAGGCGTTAACATTTTCTCACATTTCTCTCTCGTTTAAACTCTCTCAAAGTTCAAACCTTCGTAGGCGTCTTTGTCGGTGCAGAACGTTTCATCGACATTGTGGGTTTTGTCGGGGAGAAAACAAATTGCAAACGTACAGCACTTCAGAGTCACACTGCGATCCAACGTTTATGCAAATTTGTCTGAACGGCGCGACTGCGAAAGGTGAACTGTACGGAACTTGGGTCTCTCTCTCGTCTTTCTCTTGTCTCTCTCGTCTCTTTCGTGTCTCTCATCTCTCTCTCGTCTCTTTCACGTCTCTCTGTCGTGTCTCTCTCTCGTCTCTCTCTCGTCTCTATTGTTCCATCGACATTGTGGGTTTTGTCAGGGAAAAAAAAAATGCAAACGTACAGCACTTCAGAGTCACACTGCGATCCAACGTTTATGTAAATTTGTCTGAACACATTCTGTACTGGACAGGAGACACGGCACGGAGGAGACTGATGGACAATGGTCTACAGTCCAACAGCCAATCAGGACGCACGACACAATGGTCTACAGTCCAACAGCCAATCAGGACGCACGACACAATGGTCTACAGTCCAACAGCCAATCAGGACGCACAACACAATGCACGCTCATACACTTAAAAAAAACAAAAAAAAAACATGCAAATCTGGACTAAAAAAATCTACAAAACAGCGAGACCTGACCTGAAAAGAATCGTAGGAGATTAATGGAGGAGACCCACTTTTTTGGGACCAGCATTTGAGAACCAGGCCAAAACTTCTCCTGTCGAAGACCATCGTTATATTTTGTACAAAACATCCCGAACGTTGCCCTGGTCGTCGCCATCGTCATTCGGGTTGTGTTATTTTACGTAAATCTCCTGATCTTGACAGTAAATAAGTTCTATAAGGACTACAGAGCCGTTTTAAAGCCTCACAGAGAATTTTACACAAACCAACCAACTTTATACCAGATTTTCGTGGCAAAGTTTTCCCAGATTCTCCATTGAATGAATCGGACTGTGCCATTTCGTAGCATTAAGGACAATCCATCTTATTCCGCCTCAGATTTAGCGCAGAAATTTGCAGTGTGTTATGTTTTCTTTTCACCCATAATCCGCCACGTTTATTTTGAGTCAAACGGTACCACGCCCGTCTCTGATTGGTTAATCCGCCTGTCAATCACTCCCATTGGAATTTGGTCAGACAGGATGAGATTCCAGGCAAACTATTTACTCTATTCCATCGGACTTTTTATTTATCAGTGTCAAAGAAGGTAGACGGACAAACTTGGACCAAATACAACAACCCAAGTGACTAGAAAGTAACAGAACACGTTTATTCGTCTTTACGAGGCCCAAATACGCACAACAGGCGAGTCATTAAAGTTATCCTAACCTACATCTTTTCTCAAAATATGTACGAGTTTTGTGCCAATATTTTGAGAAAGGTCGAGTTATTCTATTGTGCTTATAAAACATAAAGCACGCCAATGTTTGAATGGCTTCCAACACACAGCTTGTTTTAAAAGCAAAAGCTACAGAATATGGAATAAATTATCTCATCTATAAAACACAAAGGCCCAATAACTTGCTTTTCAGTCTTTCTCTTAAACTATACTTGTGTAACAGTCAGGGCTTGAAAATACTGAGTAACCGGGGACGACAGTGGCTCAGTTGGTAGAGCGTTTGCCGAAGGTTGACAGTTCGAATCCCGCTCTCGACGTAAGCATCATTGGTTGAGCAGTCATTTAATTCATCTGGATGTATAAAAGAAAATCAGAGCTGGATCGTTTTAAACGTTTTGCGGTGGTCCAAAGTTATTCCTCACTGACCTTACGCGTTCTGAGCGTTCTAATTATTCACAGTGATGAGTTTATAAGCACTTTTCACAGCTTTCAAAGACCAGAATCGAGGTTTTGCTAACAAAAAACTAGCATGCAACTGCGTATTTCCCAATTCTCTGGAAAAAAAAGCTTTATAATTACCATATTTTCAAGGCTATAAGTCGCTCCGGAGTATAAGTCGCTCCGGAGTATAAGTCGCACCAGCCAAAAAAATGCATAATAATGAAGAAAAAAAAAAGTCGTACTGGAGTATAAGTCACATTTTTGGGGGCAAATTTATTTTACAAAATCCGAGACTAAGAACAGACATTTTATCTTTAAAGGCAAGTTATAATAATAGCAATAAAATATAAAACAACAGGCTGAATATCAGTAGCGCACACTAACGTAACACATTTATTTTTAGTCAGCTACGTGAAGCATAGAAAAAAAATGGAGTAATTGTAATAAAAAAAACAGCCAAAATCTTATATAATATCTATAGCCGCTACAAACATTGACCTCTGACCTCCTGATGTCATCGTTAGCCGCTGAGGTGAGCTGATAGTCCCACCTCAGGCTGTTTTTTTTTTTACTGTTAAAAGAACCTGCTTTTGTCGTAACATCTCCTTTATGTTTTTCCTCGCTGACATTTTGACGTTGTCGGTAACATGGTCTTTTCTTGTCCTCTTGTCTCCTCCCTGGGCGTCTGTGTGTGCGTGTTTTGTTGTGTGAATGTCATCTTTAGGTGTTATCGGGCAGTAAGGCGGCCCTCGGAGACCTGTGCGCGGGAGATACCATTCTGGCCATCAACGGGGAGAGTACGGAGACCATGACCCATATGGACGCGCAGAACCGGATCAAGAACTGCAGCAGACAGCTCACACTCAGCATCTGCAGGTAGGATTCACAGTTATGATAATATTTAAAAGTAGGATTGCAGGAGTAAATGCATAAACGCAACGATAAAGGCTTAGCACGTACTACTTTTTACCCCAATCCGAACTTTAACCCCTGAATAACAGTAACAGTTCGCACCGGTCAGAACTAGATCATCGAAAAACTAACACCACATCTGCCAGTTGGTTGTCGGTTTGATCGGTGCCTGTGTGTGCTGTTTCTGCGTCCCCGAGCAAGACACATCAGCTCCATCGTCCACCGTAGTCACCGAAAAAGTGTCTGGTTACAAAACGGGAGGGTATCTGGCGTAAAAAATTAGTCAATACTTCATGGAATTTGTTAAACTTTGAGGTTAGAGACGTCGGTGATGTGATGACAGGAGAGTGCTATATCTGCAGTATGTCTGAGGGGAAAGAGAGTGCGTTTATTGGCAAACGACAGGTGAAAGAAAGAGCGAGCGAGCCAAGACGAATTAGCGTTTGCCAGGTTTGGTTACTGTAACACACATGGACCGCTGTTACACAATATTGTTCCAAGTAATACATTCATACTTTTGAGAAATCCAGTGTAGTTATTAGTAATCTTCTCTGGTCAAATTCTGTTTTCCAATGTCATTCCAGCACAAACCGATCCCGTTGCGTTGCATGGTTGTCACTGTAATTCACCACAGTTCTGGTCGTCTTTGGTCTCCATTACTTTCAGTTTGTGGTTCGTTAGATGAGTTCATTTGAGCCGTTTGTCACGGTTAAGGTCATTCACTGTAGGAACATATTGTCTGGGTTTGGTTTATTCTTCTTGGCTCCTATCTGGTCTTGAGGGAAGATGACAGCTTTACAACGCCAATCGTTTTGTATCTTCCTAAATGAGGCCGTGCACAGTGAGTCAGGCTGACCTTTCCACTGGCCTTCACTTGTCCGTAATGTTTTCTCTGCTCTGTGAGATGGAAAAATCGTGCTAGCATTGTGGCGCTGTTGTGCGGACGGATTATTTAGTCTCGCCCCAGTACAGATATTATGTAATGTGCTGTCTGCATCGAATTATAAAGCGTCGTAGGCATAGACTGTATGAATGAATGGACATAGCTAACCCGCTAGCCGCCGTGTTCACTTGACATTATGATTTTCGTCGTCATTTTGGTCTTAAATGTTCGTATTAACCCGCTCTACCTGATCCTGGTGTTTTTATTTCACTATTGTGTCCTTAAATCAAGATATGAACATTAAAAACTGACAAATCAGGCGCCTTGTTTACCTGAGTTTGCACCCGCCAGCGTTAGCAACAGGTTTGATTGACAGTGTTGCTAAGCGCCTGCTCCTTGCTTAACTAGCGCTGAGGGTGAGGGCTCTTTTGACAGTGGTCCCTCGTTTATTGCGGGGATTATATTCTAAAAATAACCCGCAACAGCCGAAACCTGCGAAGTATCAGCTTTATTTTTTACAATTATTCTCTATGTTTTTGTCTGTAAAACCCCTCACCACACACTTTATACACTTTTCTCACACAGGCGTTAACATTTTCTCACATTTCTCTCTCGTTTAAACTCTCTCAAAGTTCAAACCTTCGTAGGCGCCTTTGTCGGTGCAGAACGTTTCATGGACATTGTGGGTTTTGTCGGGGAGAAAATTAGCAAACACACAGCACTTCAGAGTCACACTGCGATCCAACGGTTATGTAAATTTGGCTCAGGGCCGCCATGTTCCAAATAGGAAGTGAGCGTGGGCGACCTTACGGCTCCATCGACTCATAAATTCACTTTATATTGTCATTTTTGTCGTCATTTTGGTTTTAAAATGTTCGTATTAACCCGCTCTACATGATCCTGGCGTTTTTATTTCACAATTTTGTCTGTAAATCAAGATATGAACAATAATAACAGACAAATCAGGCGCATTATTTCCCCGAGGTTCCTCCCGCTAGCGTTAGCAACAAGTTTGATTGACAGTGTTGCTAAGCGCCCGCTCCCTGATAAACGAGGGCTATGTACCATGTTTTACCTGTGTTACAAGTCGCACTTTTTTTCATAGTTTGGCCGAGGATGCGACTTATACTCAGCTGCAATTTATATGTGAAATATGTGTTTTTTTTCTTTATTATTGTGCATTTTTTGGCTGGTGCGACTTCTACTCCGGGAAATACGGTATCTGGAACATCATTATCTTATTTATTTTGGCACTAAACTGTTCAGCTCACCATCTACCCAAGATTTAACGCAGATGAAAACAAACTCCTTGTGCAATCGGTTGGTCCAGTTGGTCCAGTTGGCGAGAAAAAGCTGCTAATGTGGACCATGCTTCTTCGCTCTCTTTCATCTATTTAAACTTCATCAAAAACCAGTGTTCCAGTTCGCTTCTCAATCTTAAACACTCTTTTCTCACAGTTTTAACCTTTTTAAACACCGGCTTCTTCCATATCTTAGAACACGCAGCCCGTTAGCCTTGTAGCAGTCATACAAAACGATGATGAAGATACATTTATGGCATGTCATTTTTGCTACCGAAATGATTCATCTAAATAGCTAATGACAGAACGGGGGATAAGTAGGGAAAACTCAAATGGCATCCCTTTCCCACACACTTATTAAACAGATTCTTGGGCTGTTCTGAAGTACTGGAAAGTGCCGAGCAAATCTGGCAACCTCCGAGTCCTATCCTTTACTGCGGTTTGAGCCTTAGATACGAGAGACTTCTGCCAAATGGTTTCCGAGCGCTCTCCTTTTAGGGGCTAGCGTACGGTATTCTTGCCATATTGGTTTGGACGAGCCGATTGCAAATGCAGCGGAAAGTCTAACCGCCGCTAACCATTTTAGATAACAGGGCATCCGAATTCACACATGCAAAAGCTCGAATGGTGACAGATGGACTTTTTCCTCTTCAGTTCTAGCGTTGCGACAGCTTCCCCCTCCGACGCAGCAGTCGCTCATACATCAGCTTTAGCGTAGCGTTAAGTGGCGCGCCCGCATTGGGATAGTAAATTTATTTAAGGATACGTGGAGCGGTACTCGATGCTCAGCCCGTGAAATCTCCTCAGCAGCTGCAGCCCGAACCGCAGCGATATGTAAAATGCTCGAGTCATGTTTTACGCTGTTCGTTTGAAAATGAGTGACCAAAATCCCACAGTAAGAGCGGTTACGCAAGGGGTTTTAAAAGTCCTTGTACGCTGTTTTCCCACGTATTTCTTCTGTTATGTCTTTATCTTTATTTATACACGGGAACCCAATGAGAGCAGTTGGAAGTTTGTGGTATATAAAATCTGTGGGTGAGTTTATAGCAAATTGAAGTAACAGGATTTGGAGAAAATAGTCCAAATCTTGTCGTACATATCAGCCCGTGATTTGCTCTGGATTCTAAAACAATCGGTATCAGCATTGGCCGTGAAAAAGACTCCATATCGCTCGATTTCTAAAAACAAATAAGCATGTAAGTTCATATAAAACATTAAAAACAGGAGCATTACCAGATTATTAAACTGCGATTGTGTCACCGATGTATTCCGTTTTGTATTTCTTTGCCGTTTGTTCCATTTTTGCGAACCAAAACGTCTAAAAAAACCCCCTCTTTCTCGTCTCAGTTGTGTTGCGGCTCGTGTTTAGCCTTATGCAGTCATGTGATCTTGTGTTAAACGTTCTGGTATCGATGATTAACAAGCAGTCGAGGGATTTTTACAGGTTTTGACACATTTTTGAGCAAACTTTGTCTTTCCCCAGCGCAGATATTTTGCATAAGCAGCTCTTAAGTTCAAAATAAGTCCGCTATGTGCTGTCTGCGTCGAATTCTAACGCATTTTACTTTCCGACTATCGATTTGTGTTCGCATGCTAGTCGTTTTTAGCTTTACTGTCGCGTAAAACTCCGCTCTGGTCTCTCTGAAAGTAGAGAAAAGCGCTTATAAACTTATCAAGGTGAATAAAAGGACGCTCAGAACGCGTAAGGTAAGGATGGAATAACTTTGGACCTCTGCAAATCCTTAACGTGAAGTAGCTTTTTGTTCAACGCTTTTGAGTAAATCTGTTCTATTCTATCTGGATTAAGACCCGCTTTAATCCTGTTTTAGACCTGGTTTAGTCCTACTTAGTCCTGGTTTAATCCTGGCAAAGACCTGGCCTTTATAAACTTGAACCATGTAAGACGAAGTTTAGACGTGACTCGATTCATTGCAGATTATGAGACCTTTTCAAACTGAATAGTAACTGTACAAGGTTTTGCATAAAAAAAACACTATTACACTGAACTTTTCTGTTGGCTGCTTGTCACCGTGGAGATATTGTTGCTTTCCCTACAATGTCCCACAGTATGTATAAAAAGTATTGCATTACAGGTGTTTTTTATTGCTCAAATTCCCTTGAAAAGCACACGTTCCTACTGGAGTTGCGGGGTCACCCCTCCTTAGATCTGACCTGTAACTCGGCCTGCTTCAGTTTATAGAGTTACAGGTTGATATATTGTGGAACTTTTCAAGCAAAGCGATAACATTTCTATCAAACATCTCTGCAAACAGGTCCATAATGTTTCATACGGGGTTTTTAAGAGTGAAAAAGGGGAACGTAAGAATCTTAAAAACTCAGTTCAAACACATACCTGCCTCTTTAAACGCTGTCCACTGCGCCGAGTCAGATCTGCGTCTGTGATGTGTCTGAGTTTGACGTCCAGAATGTAAACACACTGTGGGAGGTTTGAGCTGGAGGCCCGGTGCGTAGCTAACTTGAAGATATTTTAGCTACGGAAAATGGGTCATCGACAGGGCCTCTTCATACCTAGAAAACTTTAGACAAGTTTAGGAATCTCTTGGGCCGTCCCAGCGTTTTTTGAGGATGACGTAGGAAGAGAACATAAACAGGGATATAAATAAAGATTAAGGAAAACTGTTCCGCTCCAACCAAACCAAGACTGATGTGGTTTTAAGGCTGGAGTACCTGATTTTTTAACCACTAGCTTTCTGCTCCTTCCACAGCTTCAGAAGAGGATTTTCAGATGTATTAAAGTGCGATGGACAACCTAATCAGCGTCATTCATCCCATATAGTGACTCGCGTGGCTTTTTCGCTAAATAAAATGTTTTATAATTACATAAAGTCAGCAGGCAGCACGCTCATTTTTGTCAAAACAATACACCTTTTGTATATTTACTCATTTATAAGAGAAAAGGTTTGGCTTTTCATGGCTTTAATTCCCTTTTAAACACTCTTTCATTCACCTTGAGACTAGTATTTCACGTTTTCTAACTTAAAATAACATCTGCAATTGGACAATATTTTTATCCTCTATAAAAAATATTGTCTCGTTCTACGGTTGTGCTAATAGAGCCACCGTAGAATAAGTCCAGTGATGGTTTATGGGCTTAAAAACTGTGTGGGAGAATCTGGAGTTTTACCTATGATGCAACAAAACTGGGAAAATTCTTTGCTGGATTAATGGATTAATGAAACAAGCATGAATGGAGGAAGCAAAAACCCCAACTTCAGTTATGTTTTTAATGAGGAGAGAAGAGTACAACATGATTAAAAACTAAAAAAAGTCAGTTTTGCGTATGTGTTCTTTAAAGGTCCTATATTACACAAAATTAAACATTGTGAGCTTTTAGCCGTGTTAGAATATTGTTACTTCATCACAAACAGACCTGGAGTTGTTTGTTTCATTCACACATGTTTTAGTCTACATCTCCAAAGCTCAAAACACTCTGTTCCACCTTGTGATGTCATGAAGTGTTTTTGTTTTTTTTGTTTTTTTATCAGTTAACAGCTCCATTTACCTTTAGTTCAGTAGAAATCGGCAACTCCAGAGCTGAAATTATGTGTGCAGTTTAAAAACACAGTGGAGCACTTCCTGTATCACCACATGATGACATCACAAGGTGGAACAGAGTGTTTTCTCAGCCTAAATCTGCAGGTTTGTGTGTTAAACATGTGTGAATGAAACAAAACACAACTCCAGGTCTGTTTGTGACGAGGAAACAAGATTATAACGACATCAGGAAATAGTGTAATATGGGCCTTTAAACAGTGTAATATGGGCCCTTTAAACAGTGTAATATGGGCCCTTTAAACAGTGTAATATGGGCCCTTTAAACAGTGTAATATGGGCCTTTAAACAGTGTAATATGGCCCTTTAAACAGTGTAATATGGGCCTTTAAACAGTGTAATATGGGCCCTTTAAACAGTGTAATATGGGCCCTTTAAACAGTGTAATATGGGCCCTTTAAACAGTGTAATATGGGCCATTTAATCAGTGTAATATGGGCCTTTAAACAGTGTAATATGGGCCCTTTAAACAGTGTAATATGGGCCTTTTAAACAGTGTAATATGGGCCCTTTAAACAGTGTAATATGGG